>NW_008796063.1:8155358-8171169 GCF_000699145.1 Aptenodytes forsteri
ATAAAAAAAAAAAAATAATAAAAAAAAAAAAAAAAAAAAAAACCCCCGGGGGGGGGGGCTTAGTGCTTTAAAAAAACACCCTGTTTTGAAAATCACTGACCTCGATATAAATGTAAAGCCCCTCTTTGCCTTTTTTTCCCCATTGCTAAGCAGAAGGTGCCTACCTCCTTTTGCGGTGAGGGTAACAAGCGTTTGTGTCACTGAGCGCTCTTTCAAGTTGCGCTAAGGGACAAAATTCAGAAGCACAGATGATAAGATGGCATTAGTCAGGGTCACTATCAAGGGAGATCATCCCAAGACCAAGAATATGCAGGAGAGAAATCTCTGAATCTTTTCTTGCCTTGCAGCGATGCTTTACTGTGACTCTTGCAGGCTGGATGGCAAGTTTGTGGAACTGTTGCAGACAGTGCTGTGCTCATCCAAATGCCCTGAGCAGATTCAGGTGTTATGCGCTGCCATCCTGAGAGAGATGTCGCCTTGCAACGACCTGATCCTCTCCTGTGATGAGATTCAAGATACAAAGCTCTTGAGCCTGGTATCCTCTGTCCTTTTGGCTCAGGTAAACGACCTGTCAAGTCAGAAATCTTCCCTTGTCAATACGGATTTGCTTTCTGATTGTTCCCTGTTTGCTGAGCTCAAGGAGAGTGAAAATCAATTGAAAGTATCTAGGAAAAAGCAGAAGCATTTCCATGTTCGTTTAAGTAACCTAGTTATTCTGCTTTGCGTAGGAAAAAATGGCAACTTTTTTACGTTTAGTATTTGATAACAAAGACATCTTAAAATTGTGATGTATGGAGACTGAGGATCTCAAGCAGGCTTGTAACTAACTGGAACCAAAAGGGAACATTTCAGTGCTAGCTGCTATAATAGACTTCAAGTCAGGGCTGCTTGAACCTGTAGAGCAAAAAATTTGAGTGTAAATTTATTACTACTACTTTTTCATTTTATGGTACTGGCTTTCACGTTCAGATGTAAAAAAATATACATAGAACCTATAAAACATGTAGGGCTATAAATGTGGATGGCATTTCAAAGATCTAGATTCTCCATGGAGAAGAAAACATGAAGACCTTCCTGTTTTGAGTGCTGCCTGCATTGACTGCCATCTGGGGAATAACCTGGAAACTTTTTTTTCCTTCTTTTACTTCTTCTTTTACTATTATTGTGCCTATTAACGATAAAATATTTTTCTGAACCCTTCTGAAACTTCTCATTCCAGGTTTCACTGTGTGCTTAGAAATGCCTCCTACATTTCTGATTGCTCCTCTGAGTCTTACTTAGCTAGAGGAAATGAAAACATAGAAACAGAAAACAGTGACGTATTACTTATGTGCTGCCTTACAAAGAACCTTTCTCCCATATCCAGCCTTAAGACTGTCTTGCAGTTCTACAATCCAAAAACATACCCTGTGTGTTAATTTTTGTTAGATTACAACTAAAACCATGAAGAGACTTTCATCAGTTTTTGGCGTTACTAAAACTTGTTCTATTTTAGCTATTTCAGTATCACTTCTCTAACATGAGTGCAATGGCCAGCGGTCTCACTCATGAAAGTAGACACACAAAAAGCAGAGCCTTTATAAACATCTTCTGTGTATTTTCATTTGTCACGACTTTGGGTGGAAGTCATCCTCCTTCTCTTCGCTCCCCTGCCCCCCTTGGCTCTGCAAAGCTGATGTTCTTTTTGTAAAGCTTTTGGCTTTCCAGAATACACAGCCTCTGGTGTTGCATTAGGAGCTGGAAACCTGCCATTGATTTGAGTTCATTCGGGTTTTCCTCTGAGCAACAAGAGATGTCAGCAACACACATAAGCAGCCCCATCATTTACAGTGAGCTGCAGCAGTGTATCTGCGGAAGGAGCGGGGTTGTCTCTTCCATTTTCCTTTGCTGCACAGATCCCCATCCCCAAACCTTAAACTTCCCTGTCTGCATGTTGCTTTGGTTGATTTATCCACATCTATTCATGAGAGAAGCACAGAAAGTAGCCCCAGTCATGGATGAGGTTCCCACATGAAATTCCTCACTGGAAGCTCGCCGGCAATCTCCTAATTGCTTCTAGTGATCTGGTACAAATCTGACTATTAGATGGGAGTGTCAGAGATTGGTGTTTGTTCGCTGCCTTCAGCAGCCAGCTGTCCAAGACCCTGGGCAGCAGACCAGGTTTACTTTTTGTTGGCATTCGTGGAGAAGGAAAACCTGTCAAAAGTCTGGGTCCATCTGTCATCTTTACCAAAGTTGTCTTGGACAGAAGGGTTTGACAGCATCTCAGAGCCACAGCTATAACAGCCTCCAAAAGAGGAAGCTGCTTTATTTTCCACGTTGTAAGGATATGGACTAACCAGAGAGCCCTAGAATATGTTACAACAGTCCATTTTCTGTTCATAAATTTCTAATTTAACAATTGAGCTAGCAAACTGGCCACATGGGGAGTAGTTAGTGCCAGTACTCTCTGCTCTAGAATTGATGGATCATAGCGTTTAATTTGAAGACATCCGTTGCCGTTGTTAATTCCCACTTCAGGTGATGGTTGTCCACAAACCTGTTGCTCCATCAAAGTACTCTCCCCTCCTGGGATCTGTGAATTCACATTGCAGATGATCTCTGTAAAATGTGGTAAAATAGCCTGTGCTGTGAGTTCTTTTTATGTTTGACATTGGTAGTGATGCCTGATGGAAGAGTTTGTATGGTATTGGTCTCTAGCACTAGTAGAAGATGATCTGCCTAGCTTTACCTCTGCTTTATTTTTAAGGGAAATAAGAAGGCTGAAGTGTCTGCTGTCGGGCAGCGTATTGTAAAAGTCCTCGAAAGAAGACTGCCTGAGGGTCAGAGTGCTCAGTACCTTCTTCCTGTCCTGTCAAATGTTATCAGTCTTTCACCAGAATCTCTAACTGAAGGTAAATATATAGGAAGGCCTGAGATTACCATCTGGCTGTGATCTGTATAGTGATCAGAAGGCTCTCTGAATGCTTTGGCTAGGAGCAGGACTTGGAAACTGCTGTTAAAAGTGACATCTCTGCAACAAGGGAAGTTAACTTATTTGGCGAGATATAGTCCACCACTCAAAAATGGGACTGGGCCTTCAGCTGCTTTGGCCCCTTCTGGGGGCCAGAGTCTCTGTTCTGTATGGATTTGTATCACAGTAACACGTACCCTAGCTGAGGTCTCCAGATGCAGTAGAAGTGTGAAATTGTAGCTATCCTGAAGGGCGTCAAGCAAAGTGAGAGATAGAAACAGAGACATGCCTGCATATCTGTTCAAGAGGACAGCAAAAACAACTAGGGATACTCTTCATAAGAGAGGCAGGACTGTATGGGTAGTGGTGAGCGATATGCCCTGGTGAGTAAACTGTAGGAGAGCATTCCAGGCTTAAAATGGTGAGGAGTTGTGTTGTGAGAAAGAGTCTGTTTCTGGGAGTTTCCTGTGAGGTTTGCATATGTCGTGCAGTATGCGGGAGAGGCTTTGGGGAGGATGCGGGGCTGGGGTGTATGGGCTGGCTGAGCAGGCAGGATTACCTGCCTTAGCTTCTGCATGTTCTCTGTGAGGGATTTATGCCTTTGTCTGCAGAGCTGAAGCCAGCCGCTGCCGGAGTAGATTTGACAGTAGTTTTGCGCCTTCCTCCTAATAGCAGCTGTGGATGGAGGCAAAGGAACAAGTACCTCTTGACTGATCTGGTACCAGAAGTCCTTGGTTCCAGCACTTGCTCCCTAACTTTTTGTCTGAGGAAACAGGCAAAACAACGAGACTGACCCAGTGGGTAGGAGTGAGAAAAGGACACAGAGCTCTGAAATGAGCGTGAGCGATCCTGGGCTCTGAAGTAGTACGAGGAGGAGTATTGGGCATTCACCTTGGGGCACCAATTTCTCTACTGATTGCTGGATCAGAGAGACAGTGATCTAGGCTGGAGGAAAAGCACAGCAGTTGAGGGGCAGCAGGGGTATGTTTGCAGAGGCTGCTTCTCTGCCCAGTCTAGCAATGACCCTGTGACTTTCCTTGTACAGAGCAGACCAATGTAGTCAGTAGAAAGATGGCCGACTGGCTGAGGTATGCGAGTATTCAGCAAGGAGTCGCTCAACCCTCTGGAGGCTTCTTCTCCAATCCCAGAACCAGACAGGTAAGTGCTGAGTTGCCGTGGTCGTCTCACAGGGGCATTTGTTAGTCAGTTACCTGCTGTTTTGGGTTCCCAGAATCAGCTTCTTTTGGGAAATGGTAACCTAGAAGTGCTGCTGTTTTCTGTCACTTTTTGTGGGGTAAGTGGTCAAGACACATAGGAAAGCAAAGTAGGGGGATTTATAGCCCCAAGATTTAGGAGCTCTGCTGTAAAGCCAGAGCTTTGATCCTTGAAGTAGTTTTGAGGGGAGAGTCTTTTAGTGGCCACGTACCTCGGAGTAAGAGCTGATTGCAAATGAGTCCTGTGTCAGAGAGAGGGGGAAAGTTTGGAGTGTTCCAGCTGGGGGAAAAGATCCAACCCAGCTGCCTTTTCTCTCTCTGGATAACTGCCCCCCCCACAGGCCCCATAGTACATATAAACGAGGGCTACTTGTTTCCGTGGGCTCAGTGGAGTTTTCCCTGCCTTATCACTTAGCCTCTCCCTTCTGACCTGCTGCATCTTTTCTCGCAGCCTGGTCCTGTCACAGAGGTGGATGGTGCCATTGCCACAGACTTCTTCACAGTGCTCTCAGTGGGTCAGTACTACACACAGGACCAGTGGCTCAACATACAAGCCTTCTCCATGCTGCGAAATTGGTTGCTGTCCTATGGGGGCAAGGGGTTGAAGACCCCTAATTCAGGTACGAACCGAAGGGCTGCAGGCCAGTGTGGGTTGCATCCACAAGAGGGGTGTATGCTCTGAGATGATTAGGTGGCTACACCAGCAACCCAGCAAGTGGCAGGAATATGGGCAAGAGTTCAGATCTCTTGGACTAGGAGCAGGGAAACTTTGGGAAGGAATATCACGAAACCTCCTGACTGATCCTTACTGACCCTTCCACGAGGAATTATTCGTTCACTGAGTCCCCTGGTTTCAGGCAAATCCCATGGGTCACTGAGAAAAAAGGCCTGGGTGGTGGGAGACAGCATCTACTTAGTATTCTTGTAGCAATCCCTTCTTCCACAGCCTCCTTTTCTTCGCAGCACACCTGGGGACAGACAGCTCCCCTTGCTGTTGCTGGGCAGCTCTGTGGGTTACATTGCCCATGACATGAGCTGATATGTGGTAACCTTTATTCTGTAGATGACAAATCAGGAATGGACAGGTCTGTTATGTCCGTGGTCTCCACTACATCCACATCTAGTCGCCTGCTTCCCCCAAAGGAGCGTCTGCGGGAGAAAGCCTTCGAGTACTGCCAGCGGCTTATTGAGCAGAGCAACCGGCGTGAGTCTTGCCATGAACCCTCCTTGGAGTTCTCTTGGTAGTGTTCTTGAAAATGTTTCTGGTTCACTGCCTCTTTGGGCTGGGATCTCCCTCCCTAGAGTCCGCAGTCAGACTCTAGGCATGGGAGCGGTTGCAGCTGCTGGTGCGAGTCATTGACCAGCCCTGAGCTGGGGTGTTCGGAGGGATTTGGAGGGAATGGCCATGTTCTGCCTCCTACCCTTGATTTGCAGGGGGGGCTGTGGAACTTGGTTCTCATTAGCCTGGAATTGGGATCAGTATGTGTTCCCACCTGTCCTGAAATCTGGGTTAGTGTTCAAACTGACAGCCTAATGTTCCCGTGTGGACTCAAAGTTTAACTTGGACTCCTTTGTCTGGCAGGACCCCTGAAGAAAGATGATGGAGACCTGCAGAAAGCTGTAAGTACACAGAGGTGGGGCTGAAGCTCTTGGGAGTTGTGGCTTCTTCCCCCACTCTGATCTGACTCTCTGCTCTCCTGCAGTGTCTCATTGAGGCGGTGACCATCATGGACATCATCTGCAAACAGGATTCCTCCTACATGTACCGCGCAGTCTCCTTCCTGAAAATCCTGCACGGCAGAATCTGTGGGGATGCCACTTATGCCAGGGCACTACTGCCCATTGCCCAGTTCTTCCTGAACCACAGTAAGTCATGAGCACTCACCCCCTCCTTCACGATCTAGTCTTGCATACCCAGCACAGCCTTTTGTCCTGGCAGTTTGCTGGCTGCCAGAGTTGGTAACTCAGCCTTGGCTGGACTCTGAGATGAATGATCCCACTCCAGGAGACTCAGGAGCCAGGGTGTCCTGTGCTCTTTAGAAAAACATAACCCAGATGTAGCTTAGCCCCTGGAGCCCTTGTTGGCAGGGCTGCTGGGTGGGCTGTGCTCAGCACTGTGCTGTGTCCTCCCAGGCAAAATGGCAGCTGTGGACTCTGATGCAATCTACAAACACTTATTCACTGATATCCCGGCTCAGCTCTTCCACAACCCATCACTGGCCTTCGAATTTGTCCAGTTCTGCAAAGACAACAGCCAGCTCTTCACTGAGACCTCCAGCATATTCAGGCAGAGCTTCCCAAATCTCTTCAAGGTACAACTTGCTGGAGCAGCACAGGAGAGAGCCTGCTCCATGTTCCTTTCTGTGCCCCAGAACTTTCTGTTTGCACCCCAGAGCCCTCCATGTGCCTCCATGGCAGTGCTAGGGAGAGCACGGGCAAGAAGGACTGTTACAAAAGCAAGTGTGAGTTTGAAGAGGGAAGAGGGTTCTGGGTGTGATAAGTACTGCCAGTAGAGGAGAGTCTGCATTAGTATTACTGCCAGTGAGTTGGGAAGTGCAGTGAACACAGTTAGGACACAGCACTTTGTTTCTGGAAAACCTTAATAAGTTGCAGCTTGCCAGCCACTGAACCAGCTGCCAGATGCCTGGGTTGAGCTTCCAGCAGCCTCCCAGGTTTTGACCAAACCCTCAGACTTCTCTGGCTGTGCTTTTCAGAAGTGACTTTCCCTTCCCCGTCCCTTTTGATCACAGTGTGAGAATCATCTGGGAGTGTGGTGGAATAGCAGGGTTAGCAGTTTGTGCTTGTTCCTTGCAGTTCCTGGCGTGGAACAGCCCACCCCTTATCTCTGAGTTTGTGGACCTTCTCCCATTTCTGCTGGATGTAGGCACAGCCATTGAGATCTTCCATTTGCTGCTTGACCTGCCCTGTTTGACAGCAGCTCTGGACATCCAGCTGAGGTAATGCTACCTTCCCTTCCTCTCGCTTGCTAATCAGGGTCTTGACATTGACCATAGCCTAGTACATTCTCCTCTGAGCCTCACAGCTGCCCTCTGGCTGCTGCTGTCACAGAACGAGAGGTATCTGCTACAGTCAAGTTAACACAAAGCTGCACAGATGTCAGCCCAGTTTTCCTAGTGATGTGCTGTGCATGGGAAGAGAAGGTGACCGGTTCTTACACTTCAGTACTGGACTGTCTTGGGGCTCAGGGAGCTGTTGTCATTCCCCTCTCCGTATCCAGCTCCAAATGGTTGCCACATGCTGAAGTGCGTGCCATGAGCCACCACCTCAACATGGAGGCATGGGCTATCTGGTGGTCTTTGCCTGCTCTGACCCCTCTTTTCTGGCTTTGTTCTCCTGGAGGCATACAGAGGTTTCTTCCTGAGGTCATTAGGAACTGTGAGTCTCCAGGAAGATGGGATAGGACTGGGACTGGCTCTCACTGCTGTACCTCTGCTCTTCCTTGTTCTTCCCTGACATTAGCAGCTCTTTCTGGAATGCTTAGAAAAGGGAGTCACCCTAGAGGCAGGATGTTGGTGGGCTTCGATGACTGAGGGATACAGAGCACCATTTTCCCCTTTCCCAGGAGTGATACAGAAGCAATTCTGGAACTATTGCCTGAGCCCAGGGGGTCTGAGTTCATAATCTTCTGTCATCCTGGTTCTCTGGCTTCCAGAGGGCCTTGATTAGACCAACTTGCTGTCCCTGTTGCAGTGGAAAGGGAGTTATTCCATTGTTCAGGATTCCAGCTGTGCCCTGGCCCATTCTCATAATGCAGCACGTTCTGTGTGTGCCTCCTGCTAGGTCAACTGCTCTTCCTACCTCCGAGAGGGCTGCCAGCGACCCAGCTGTGAAACCAGCCACCTGTCTGGAAGCCTTTCGCCATCCCCTCTACAAGAGCATGTTCCAGTATCTTCTCCGCACCAAGTCTGCTCCCGAGGATGCCCCTGAGAGGTAGAAGGCTGCTGTAGGAGACTACCACAAGGGTTTGGTTTGGCCACCCAGCTCTGGGAGGCAGCACTGGGATTGCTGGGAAAGGCGTAGCCACTTTCAGCTGGGGTGAGGTGGATTTGATCTTCCCTGTGTTAGCTTTGCCAAGCGCTCAAAGGCCTTGTGGGGTGATAGGAAAGAGCATCCAGGAGAGTAGCTGGGAGCAAGCCTTCAACAGTAACTCTTCTCTTGCCCACAGGCTGATTCCACTTCGGCAGCTGCTGGGATCCCTGGCCAGCAGCCCAAGGGTCGTGCAGTGTGCAGAGACTGTCCCTGTCTTACTGGAGCTCTTTTTCAGGGTGGTGGCAGAGGTAGGCCCTTTTGGGGGAGTTTGGCTCCCAGTCGTGCCGCGGGGATCTCTTGTTATGTGAAGAGCAGTCATAGAAGCAAAATTGTTAAGACACTGCAGCTTCAACAGAAGGGTGCATGAGGGGAGGGTGGGATGGTCTAATACTGGCATGAACCAGAACTGAGCTGGCTACTTCATCTGGAGAAGCAGAAAAGCTCCATGGTGCAGTGTCAGGCTTCACACTGTTCTCTCAGCCAGCTGTAAAGGAGGTGGGTGAGAGCAGAATGAGCGCCTGATACCTGCTTTGTGCACTGCTCCCCTCCTGCTGGATCAGGCTGTTTCTGTGCCAGCTGTCTTATCTGGCTGGTTAGTTTGGTTTTTGGCTGCTGGAAGTCACTGGTATTGCTGAAACAAGGGCTGTTTCTCAGTTTGCAGATGGGCCACTGATAAACCAGCTGGTGGTGCTGCTGCTGCAGAGGAGTGACCAGCTCTATGAGATCCCAGCATTTAAAGATGACGTGTACAGGTGAGATGGGACAAGAGGCCCAGCCAAGCTCCCAGCCCTTCCACTGGCTGCAGCCTGGCACCCCAGGGCAGCCCGGGAGCCTTTTCACTTGTGGCTCAGTCCCTGCTGCGTCACATCTTTGGAGGGTGCGAAACGGGAACTGCACCGTCAGCCCTGCTGGAGGCATCCTGAGTGTACAGACACCGTGCCAGTGGCTGGGTGCTGCCAGCACCTCCTCGGTTTGGCGATGACCGCCTTGCCCGTGGTCTGAGCTCTGCCCATCTGTCTCCCCCAGGGTGCTGAGCTCGCAGCTGGTGATGCTCTGCAAGCTGCACCCTGCGCTCATCGTGGAACTGTCCAAGGAGATTCTGGAGTTCTCAGGAACAGTCAGCAACATCCAGAACAAGGAGGCCATCTTCACTCACGTGGTAAGCAGGGTCTGCTTGCTTCTGCCACAGGTTGCTCCAACTGCAGTGCAATCTGTTGGTCACCTTTCCTTTCCTCCTCTCCTCTGTCCTAGCATTAGCTAATCTGATTTGCCATTTCCTAAAAATTATTCGATCCCTTTTTCTTCTGCTTGCCCTGAGCACATCTGCCTTCGCTTCAGGTCTGGGCTATTGGAGAGTACATGTCTGTGTCCTATGACAAGCGCTGCACTGTAGAGCAGATCAACCGGTTCTTTGAGACTCTAGAGGCCATGCTATTTGAAATCACCCAGCTCCGACCACTGGCTAGCACCTCCAGCTACGCACCCCGCGCCATCAGTGTCCTTATGGCCACCTTGACCAAGTTGGCAGCTCGCAGCCAGGACTTGATCCCCAGGTGAGGAGGGATGGTGGGGAAGGGCAAAGGGCTGAAACATGCAGATCTCATGGGTCCAAACACAGATGTGTGCTAGTGTTAAATAATCAAGCTTGGCAACTGATGGAACCTGAAACTGAAACAGGACAGAGGAAGCAAGCTGTGGAGGAGCACAGTTTGGGGAAGTGGGATTCATCTGCTGACTAAACGCTCTGTGCATCAGGAGGAGGGGGTGGGTAGTGTCTGGTGTTCACCTATAACAGAGTCTTGTGGAGTACACAGGCTTAAGTAGTGACCTTGCTGAGTGCAGAGGTCCCGCCAGCTGATGTCTGTGTCCTTCTCTCCTGCAGAGTGTCCATGTTCCTGTCCAAGATGAGGACATTCGTGCAGAGCCCTGCTGTCACCTCTGTTTACTGTGAGGAGGACCTCGAGGAGATCCTTATCCGGGCAACTGAGCTCATGAACCTACTGAAAATGCCAAGCGTGGCTCAGTTTGTGTTCACGCCGCCCGTAGATGTGGCCAGTACACGGTTTCAGAGAGAGGTGAATGACTCCCTCCCTTTTGCCCTGAGGATAGTCACCCATCTCCTAGAGCCGGCTCCTGGCTGCATGCCAGGGTGAGGGCATGAGGTTTCTGGGTGGCTCCAGCCTCTGTCGTAACTCTGCTGTACAGAGACAGTGTCTCTGTCGGACACTGCTGACGCTCAAGCCTGAGGCCCTGCTCTGAACTGGAAATGAGGAACAAATGATTGTGAATGAAACAGAAAATGGGAATAAGTAGAGCTGAGGCTGCTCTTCTGGTCTGAGGCTGTTTGTATTTCTGTCTCCTAGCGCCTGTTGCTTTTCTGTCTCCTAAGCTTGTCTTATCTCTCCCTGGCCAGTATGGATTGAAAATCCCAGTGGATTTGTGTGAATGTGGCAGCAGGGTGAGTGCATGTGTTAATAACCTTGCCAGCATACCATGCCCCTTTGGAGAAGTACTTCTTCCCTCCCCTCCTCTGAATGTTTCTCCCCCTCCTTTGCCCTCGCTACACCCTGGCTATGCACATGCTTCTCTTATTGCCTTGGCTTGCAGCAGATCAGCCAAGCAAAGGCCTGTACAAGGTGGAGAAAGCAGAAGTGACTCCATTAAGTCTGCTGCAAGCCCTCACTGCTCTTCTGTCTTACCATCAGAGTGAACACGTGGAGATCCAAGAGACAGCTACCAGACGGGAGCTTAGAGAGATTTATTGATCCAGTTTATTGTTGACACCAAGAGCATTTCTTAACATACATCAGCCCCGTGTCAAACAGGCGCCATGCTGTGTTCTGTATCTGTATGAGAAGTTTATACACATTCAAGCTGTACAGTATTAACAAATGGGGGAAGTAAATATGTCCCACTGCTCCTCCCAGGAGAAGCAAGCCCTCATGCACACTAGTAAATAGCTGCGTTTATTTACAGTCCATTTCAATACGTGACTGCACTGTGAGCAACATACAGCTCTGGGGCTGTTTCCCACCTCCAGGGGTGCCTGGAGAGTCAGGCTCGGTGGGGAGCAGAGGGCTGTGTTGATACCGCTGGAACTTGCCAGGGTGCAGCCCAGTACTGTCTAGTGCAAACCAAGCCTCCCCTGAGCGCTGGCTCCCGGGCAGAGGGGAGTAAGGAGTGCATGCAGTTTGCCCAGGGGCTCTAGGCAGCCCATTTCCTGCCCTACAAACCTGCTGAGCTCGGTGGAGGATGACGGGCCGACATACCTACTTGATTCAAAGTCAAGTGAATCACCAGGAGCCCTGTGGGGCCCTGAGCCTTTGCTCACTTGCCTGGTACAGCTGAGTCAGTGGCAGGAGGGATGCATTGCTCCCAGCCCCTGCTGGGGCGGCACCCCAGGCCAGTTGGCATGAGCATGGCCTAGCAGAGAAGCAAAGGCACTAGTGTCTCGGTGAAGGTCTGTCTTGCCCTAGAAAAGGCAAACCAGGCTGCGCTGAAATCCAGTAGTGGAGTGTTTCCCCTGCGTGGATTATTCTGACATCTCTCTCCTGCAAAGTGCAAGATTAAGCACAGAAACCAAAACTACAGCAGTGAAGTATCTGAGGTTTAATTAAGGCCAACCCTGTTAAGCATCCCTTTTTTAGCATCACAATGGTTGGAGAAACTCTTGTTGTGAGATGCCGTGTGAATATCCAATTTGCTGCCAGAGCCTAGACCATGCTGGTTTAAGTGCAGGGTGTGATGTAGGGCTTTGCAGCAGGCTGTTTTAATAGGGTTCGGCTAAACTAGGTCTCGGTATCTGTCTATATGTGGAAATCGGGTCGGGTTTATCCCGTTAATGTTGCTAAAAGCACAGAGAGGACTTGGCAGGCAGGAGGCCGGGTGTGCAGGGGACCGGCCAGCCGCACGGTGGAGCTGCCAGCTCTGCTCTGCTGACACCGTTGTTAGCAGCAGATAGCAGAGCTGTTTCTGGGACGTTCAAGACTGACCTTCCAAAGGGAGCCTTTGCTGCCCATCATCACGCGTCGGCACGTCAGCAGCACGCACTTCTGAGATGCTCTGAGCTGGGCAGGAAACAGGGTGGCCTTACAATGGCCTGGCAAAGCTGGAGGGAGAGGACTAGGACGCGGTGCCAAGATGTCGTTTGTCTGCCTGGGCTAGTGTCAGCCACACCTGGGGTCTGGGACCGCACACTGCCGGGCTCGCCCAGGTTCCTGGTAGCACAAACCCACCGTTCCCAGCTCGCAGGGACCAGGGGCAGGCACAGAAGCACTAACCTGGCCGTAGCCCCTTGGAAAGGGCAACAGCTCCCGCGTGGGGAAATTCTCTGCTGTGAGTGCCCCGCGCTGCTGGGTCAGGCTGGGGGCCTTCTGCCAGGATCATGGTGCCAGAGCCAGGCAATAAATCTGCTGCATGAGCAAGGGCGAGAGAGTCCTTTTCTTCAAGGGGCTCCCCCCAGGACTCACAGGGAACTGCTGGTGGTGTCAGCCCTTTGCTGCAGCTGCTTCCAATCCCGAAGCAGGGCTGGGGGCAGTGTGATTGTAGCCCAGCAGCAGAAAGGCACCTGACTTAGGGTATGGCACCAGGGAACGAACTTAACTCTTAGCAATGCACCCTGCATGGAATCCTGCTCCTGCTTGTGCTGCCTTTACCACCCCCAGAGCTGGGCACCCTTTTCCAGCCTGATGTGCCAGCACCTCAGATGGCCACTGCTACAGCGAAGCCCAGGCCTGCCCCACATGCTAATCTTTAAATCCCAAAGGTGTTTCAAGCCTTCTGCCTGCCAGCGTGAGAGATCACGCAGAGCTGTCAGCCTAGAGGAACAGAGAAGCCTGCCTACAGTCCCCGTGGGGGGAGCATCCCCTTCCTGTCCCCTGCCAGAGGGGACGAAGGAACAGGAAAGCTCCTGAGAAGGACGACACAGGGTGTAAGATGAGGCTGGGCAATTGATCAGGAACGATGCTCCCAGCCAGTGCAGTGGGAGAAGCATGCACCACCCTTGCATGTCCTTTCATCTGCTGCAGTGCAGGGGCAAGGTGTCGAAAAGCAAATCAAGGGCTATGGAGTCCTGGTCTTCCTTCTTGCACTCCAGGCTCCCTGAGGGCAGCCTTAGCCAGAGCTGCACTTGCAAGCTGCTGCAGAAGGACCTTCGTACCACAATAACTAGGAGGAAGAGGAGCTGGAACCGATTTTTTTGGCTATTTCCATGTCTGACTTGGCAACCAGAAACCGCAGCTTCTTCCCTCCGGAGCGGATGAGGTCTACCGCACTGCAGAGAGCAGCAACAGGGAGAGAGGTGAATTCTTGTTCCCCGCAGGCTGGCAGCCCCCCAGGAGCCTGCCAGTTCATGGACATTTGCAAAACACCCCCCTGTTTGCTAGAACACCCCCCCACTCTCTGCTTTGTGCCTGCTCAGTGTTACAAGCAGGGTCTGTTTCTCTTCTGCCTGTAGCTTTACAGGGAGCCTGGCCTCCATGCGAGTGCTGCCAGGACGAGGGCAAACGAGCCCTGAGCTGCTCTGCCCTGTGGGCACCTGGGCTCTGCCTCGGACAGCCAGGCAGGGTGCAAGCTGCTCCATCCCACTTTGCAAGGAAGCCTGGGGTGGGATGGGCTGGAGGAGCTCTGCATTGCTGAGACCCACCTCTGGGGCTCTCATTTATTTCCCAAATGTGCTCTCCAGCTTTTGCTCCCTGATCCCTCTTCCAAACCCTTCCACCTAGCTGCCTTCCCCCCTTTCCAGTGTCCTGCACAAGTTGCCTTCTCTCTGCGGCTTGCCCATACCGCAGCATCCTCTGCGTTGTTGGACGGGACCGTAGCGCCAGGCGCTCGGAGACCCTGCGCAGCTCTTTGCTGCAAAACAGCTGAAAACCTAGACTTGAGCATTAACCCCCACAGTGCCGATACCGGACCGGGCCCTCCAGCAAGGGGTGACTCACCTTTGGTAGTCTGCCCCAATGAGACTGGTGCCATTGACAGCCAGGATGCGGTCCCCGATGGAGAGCCTGCCGTCATCGGCCGCAGGGCTGTCCTCAATCAGGGTGCGGATGTAGATCCCCGGGGAGCAGAGAGGAGTGTGCTGTTGGCAGGGAAAGGTGGTGAGCAACCAGCCAGGGCGGAGGGGACACAAAAGGTTTGTGGTCCCAAAGGGCTGAGCTCCTCAGGCAGGGTGACAGCGCACAGCCAAGCAGGTGCTTGATGCCAGGCGGGACCCTGGAGGTGCTGGGGAATGTGATGGATGGGTGCTGGGGACAGTGTCGCTAACAGTAACAGGAAGGAAACGTCAGCCTTCAGTTTTGTATCAGTTTATACACAGAAAGGAGAGGTAGGGGCAATCTTTTCTTGTTCAGTTTAATTAAGAGTAAAGCATCGTTAACCTGCAGCTGTCTTGGGATGGGAGCTCTTTGCTCACGGCTGTCCCCGGGGCTCAGTGATGCCCTGTTTCCTACTGACTAATGCACGGCTGTGAAAGGCCACTTAGTAAGATGATCCACCATACTAAGCCAGATTGCAATGCTGCCTTATGCAATGAGTGCCATCGCTGGCAGAGCTGTTCTGACACCCCGTGAGCCTCCCTGCTCCCCTCCGCTTCCCTTGCCACCCGCTGAAGTGTGGAGGAGAGACCTCGGCTGAGTCATTTTCCTTCCACAAGAGCGCCAAGCCTGTTTGCTCTCT
This sequence comes from Aptenodytes forsteri, assembly GCF_000699145.1. Taxonomy (NCBI): domain Eukaryota; kingdom Metazoa; phylum Chordata; class Aves; order Sphenisciformes; family Spheniscidae; genus Aptenodytes; species Aptenodytes forsteri. The sequence continues at coordinate 8,170,251 of NW_008796063.1, forward strand.
CCAGCTGCAGGACAGCTGTGATAAACTTTGCGTGCAAGGCACAGAGACCCAGGAGCAGAGATCTGCTCCTCCCGAGAGATCACTCCGCCTCATTTTCCCCAGGAGATGCAGCCTAGCTCCCGTGGGAAGCCATTAGCTTCTTTGCTGGCTCTTCTTGGGGTATAAAACATGTCCCACATGTCCCACTGCAGCTATTTGGAGGAGCATCAGCCCTGTCCTGCGATCGGTGAGAACTCACCAAGCCGTCGATCAGCCCCATCCCCAGCCCGATGGGTCCTCTCTCCAGCTCCACCACAAAGACGTAGCAGAAGTCATCGGTGGCAGAGCTGCGGCTGGAAGACTCTGGCGTGGGGTAGTCATAGGGGGTCGGCGAGCATCCTGGCAACAGAGAGACCAGCTTACCACTCTGGCATCGCCCAAACCCAGCCTCACAACCTCCCACAGAAAGCTGCCCCCCAAAACCCCATCAAAGCTGACTTCGGGTAGCCCCTGGCTGGTTTTCTGCCAGGGCAGGAGCTGGATGAGATGCTTCATTTGCTCTCACCTGCCTTGTCCAAGCACTGACAAGTCCCCACAGGAACCGTGTGTACGGGGAGGGCTGCACAGGAGAATGGCAGCAACCACCTTCATGCCCCAATCCTGCACCCCCAAAGCAGGGCAGCGCCAGCTTTTGATACCTTCAGGAGAGCTGCCTTTGGTGCCGTTCATCCCGTTCCTCCGGGGGTCCTGCAGCCCCTTGCCGGTGCCCTGCGGGGACTCCAGGCTCCCAGAGTCGAAATTCAGGGGGGTGGTGGGTGGTGTCAGCAGGCAGGAGGGGTCTGAGGGCGCCGTGCCAGCTTTGGGGGCCGGACCCCTGCCCAGCTGCAGCTGCTTCAGCTTCTCCTGGAGCTGCGGCTCCCCCGCAGGGGGTCCGCCGGGG
>NW_008796063.1:8171358-8178325 GCF_000699145.1 Aptenodytes forsteri
GCAGGGGCAGCCGTTGGTGGCCAGGCACAGAGCTGGGCTCCCCTCCGGCTCAGCGCAGCCCCCCGGGGAGCAGTAGTCCTCCTGGGTGATGGTGCCCCCCAGGGCAGCAGCCAGGCTCTCGCTCACCTCCAGGACATCTGGTGTCATGCATGCCTCTTTCTTAAGAAGGAGAAAAATGCTCTGTGGGATCCCCTGCGTGTGCTTTTCACGCCCTACCTGCACCCCACCACGCTGTCTGCTTTGCAGGCAGGACAGCTGCCAGCTCCAGCCAAAGCCTTGGCAATTCGGACACCGCCAGGGCTTGTCCTGGCTTCCCAGCACAGCTCCCACACCCCAGTTTTGTGGCCAGGGCCGTGCTGGGGATGCTCACAGCCAGCCAGGAGGGGGACTCCTGGTCATGTCCCTGCTGGGGGATCTCATTGGAGGGGGACGCTGGGGGAGCACGACTCCTCCTGTGGCCCCGGAGCCGGGTGATGTGGCCCCAGGGTGATGGGAGGAGGTAGCGGTGCCTGTGGGTGCTGCAGTTGATAGGGACAGGGCAGGAGAGGAGAAGGGGACCTGCTGGAGGGACGTCCTCCCCAGGGAGCTGGAGAGGAATGGCAGTTGAGCTTAGCAACCGCAGCACGTCTCGCCCCCCCTTTGCTTTATAGGCATTAGCTAATTGGTGCTTTTGTGCAAGCCTGCCTGGCTACATGGGGACAGGCAAGGCGCAAGGCAGGGAGGACTGGGGAACACACAGGGAGAAGGGGAGTGCTACCTGCAGATATCTCCCCTTCCTCCCTCCTCCCCACTAACGAGATTGCTGGGATGAGCCTGTCCTTCCAGCTCACCTTCCCGCACCCCCCCGAGGCTGGGGGATTAGCAGCACTAATCCTTCCAGCAGCTCTACATGAGGGCATCGCCGCAGCTCCGGGCCGCAGGCGAGGGCAGCAAGCCCTTGGTACTGGGCTCAGAGGGGTCTCCAGAGGGACCCAAGACCCTCCTGCCCACCCAGGAGAGGAACAGCCCCTCTGTGGGGTACAGGCTACCTGTGGGGGTGCTGAGCCTGGCCCCTCACTGGTGTGGGGGCTCTTGCTCTGCAGGCTCCAGAGGAAGTGGCGGATGTAAAGGAGGTGCCGGTAGATGTTGTCGTCCAATGTCTCCACCTCCAGGTCCACTTTGAAGCCCCCGCTGGGCAGGATGATGGGCGGGTGGTTGTCGAAGGACTCCAGCATCTCATCTGAAAGGCGGAGGGAGGGAGGCTAGCACTGGCCCGGGCTGCATCCCTCGCCTGCCTCCCGGCTTTCGGCCACATGTGGTCTCCCAGCCGGGACCAGGAACACGGTGAGCTGCGAGGCAACAGCATCCCTCACTTAGGAATGCAGAAAGAGCCCCAAGCCTTTCTGAGTGTGCTTTGCATCCTTTGCAATATCTGAATCGTGGGGCCATGGTTATTCCTGATCACTGCAGTTACTACAGGAGCCCCAGGGAGGGGAAGGGAATTGCCTGTTTGGTTTATACATAAAAACCTTGGAGGGAGCCTGCAGGTGACCAGAGCACGATGACCGGAGCAGCGTTGAGCGCAAAGCCAGGGGCTCACCGGGCTGGAAGGTGGCCGGGCTCTCCTCCTCGACGGGCTGCCACGCTGCAATGCAGCCCACGCCCATCACCACCTGGCACTGGCTCAGCACTCGGTGGAGCTGTGCGGGGCTCAGCGCCGGGAACTCGGCTCGCAGGGACGGCCAGGTCATCTGAGTGAGGAGACAAAGCACGGGGCAAACGGCAGAGGTGAGGAGCTGCTTTCTGAGAGGAGCAGGGGCTCGCGAGGGGGATGGGAGGGAAAGGCTGGGCAAGATGGAGTGAGCCTGAGCATCCCCTCCTCGGTACTGCCCACCCACGGACCCATCACCCCGGGAAGGGGCAGCTGGTGACAGGTTGCAGAATAAGGGACATATCACTGCAGGGACCCCCAAACCCTAAGCAGGGTCTCTCCTGCCCATGCCCATCCCGACGCTGCAAGCCCCCAGCCGGGTGCCCCTCACCTGGACCAGCTGGGAGCCAGGCATGGCCAGCAGGTTGGCCACGCTGGTGAGTTTGGCGAAGAACTGCTGGGCGAGCTGCTCGAAGCCAGCACCGCGCAGCCACTCCAGGAGCAGCCGCACGCTGGCCTGCAGCTTCACCCCCTGCGACCAGTGGAAGCAGCCGAGAGAGGAGCCTGCGGAGGCAGAGCATCCATCAGCACGTGTCAGGGAACAGCCCCCCGGTACCCCCATCCTTTGGCTGGAGCCCAGCCCCTGCCCCAGGGGTAGAGCTGCCCCAGGGCAGCAAAATAAATCCAGGTTAAGGTCCCCAGCATCCTATAGCTGTAACTCCTGGTGGTGGCTGGACCTCACCTGGCACTAACAGCAGGCAATGGGGCTGTTGTGTTAATGAGGGCTAACGAGCACCTCAGTTACAAAGCAGGCTGCAGTAGTTTGTTAATGAGCTGCCCCTCCAAACTGCTCTCAGCCTCCTCTGCTCAGGCTCAAAAGGAGCCTCAAAAACCCTCTCTTGCAGGGAGTGAGGATGGGGCACTTGTGGGGTTAAACCCCTCCCGGGAATGGGGACCCTGGAGACAGCAGTTGGGTCTGTGCTTGGCCTCCCCATAACAGTGCTGAGACCTGCCCATCTCCAACCCCCTCAAGCTGCCTGAAGCCCCCTCCCTCCTGTACCCCCCCGAGGTGGCACTGGGATGGACTGGAGGGTCTCCCAAAGGGCCGGTCCCCTACAGGTTACCTAGTCCGGGCTGGGTGTTCGAGGAGGACTGACCCTTATCCAGGAGCTGGTTGAAGAGCAGGGTGTTGGAGAAGAAGAATAGGTAGGCGAACATCTGGGAGGTGATCTCCGGGTGCACTTCGTACTGGCGGAGCAGGTCCAGCGCCGCCTGGTAGATGAGCACAACCCTGCGGAGCTCCTCGGGCAGCGGCGGGGACACCCGCCAGCTCTCCCGGCACTCGTTCTGGAAGGGGTTACACTCCAGCAGGGCAGGGAGCGACACATACAGACACTGCAGGGAGAGCAGCAAGTTCACAGCAGGACTGATTCGGTTTCTTTTTTTTTTTGCATGAGCCAAACCTTTCCGACCCCCTCACCTCCGCAAGCCGAGCAAACCCCGCTGGCGCTGCTCCAGCAAGGGGCTGATCTTGCTTACCCCCCCACAAGAAGAATGTGTCTCACGCTTTTAGCAGCTGGAGGTGACGGCGTGGGACAGCTCAGCTAAAGGGATCTGAAAACTGATCTGAACCAGGGCAGTGGCCGATCAGCTGGGCACGAGGGTGAAAGAAAAACTGGGACCGATGGGGATGAGCTTTCCCTATTGCTTAAATGGGAGAGCAGCACCTAGTACCCATCTCTGCCGAGGCTAAGGAGGAGGCGAGGGTGCTGGGGCGGAGGGTGCTGCTCCGGCAGAGTGGCACAGGAGCAACCCCTGCGTCCCCGCGTGCCGACGCCAGCAGACAGGCAGGGCCATCCTGCACACAACAGCCTTTCTCCTGCCTCACACTGCCCGCTCTGTTCCCCGCTCCCGATGCCGCCCGGCTCTCGCGGTCCAACGGCGACGGTCCAGGGGCCCCTTTCCATCGCGCCCTGAATCGCACCATTATGCCGCGCTGGCCGGAGCCAAGCAGCTCTCCCCAAATGCCTCCCCTGAGCCGCTGCACTGCAGGCAGAGAAACACGCCGCAGTAACTCAATACTTTTCCTGGGCTGTGACCAAAAATCGGGGCTCTTCAGCCCAAAGGAAAACACCTCGGCGTGATGCAACTGCCAAAGAGTAAAAGTTTAAAAAAACCTCCTGCGCAGCCCAAGAGCTGCTGGGGATGCTCTTGCTGGCCCCATGGGACACTGCCATCCTCCCCAGGGAGCACGTACCTTGGAGATGTAGTAGACGCACTGCTGGAATGTGTACATGATCACCTCCTCCAGCACCGTCATCGCCTCCTCGCTGGCTGTGATGGTCGAGGAGAACAGAGATTCCTTGGAGCCTACGGGGCGGAGAGGAGGATGGGGGAGCAAGCCTGCAGCAGCAAGGCAGGCCGAATTCACCGCTCCCCAGATGCCCGGGGTGAGAGTTATTAGTGCTCACGGGCTGGCACCACCACCATGGCATCCCTCAACAGGGGCAAAGAGGCTCCTCGTGCCCGAGCACCCGCCTGCCATCTCCCACAGCTCACAACGCCGCTGGCAGCACAGCCCGGCGCTGCAGCACAGTGGCCTCTGCCCCGCAGGCAGCCCAGGGCTGCACCCCTCCTTCCAACAGCCTGTCTGCCCTACGAACGTTTTAACTTGCTGCGTAGACCAGAAGGTTTCTGAGGCTGATTTAATCCCTTTTCCCTTTTTATCCTTATTTTTTTGCTGGCATTAACAAGGGCTCACCAGTGAGCAATTCTGCAGGGCTGCCTGCAAATCCAGGTGCCCTCGCAGCAGCCGGGGGACAGAAAGCCACCCCCGGGGCATTAACCACAAGCTGCCGTGGTGGAAAGGGGAGGCTCGGCTGCGAACAAAACACAACCTGGCCCCGAAGCCGAGCAGCACCACAGCATGACACGAAGCTGCTCCTCCCGCACAGACTATCCCAGCCTGCACCGTGGAGACGTCCCTGCTGATGAGGATTACAGGGGGTTAAAGGAGTATCTCGGGGGCACTGACCACTGCTTGAGACTGGGGATTAGCAGAGCAAAGTTGCTTTGGCCGGAGAAGCAAGCAGGGTGCTGCGTCCAGGCCTACCTCTGACATCCAGCTCCTCCTCCATGCTCTGGATGTAGGTGGGCGATTTCTGCTGAACGAAGTAGAGGACCTCGATGGCGTTGGCCATCCAGAAGAGGATGTGCTGCAAGTCCGGGAGAAGGTCCGTGATGGTGAAGCGGGACAGGGTGGCAGGGTCCTGGCTGGGGAGACACAGCGGGCGTTACAGCTGCTGCTCCTCAGCATCCCCACTCAAGCTTTTGGGGAGAAAACAGCCAGCCTGGGGCAATGCCAGGAGAGCATTTGCACCCCCCCTACTCCCAAGCCCAGCACCCCCTTAGGAAGACCCTTTGCAAGGAAAAATCTGGTGGTTCTTGCTCTGCGGGACAGTGAAGGGGACCCTGCGGGGACTGGGCTGGCCAAAGGCCACCTAGCCTTTGTGAGGTGCCACTTTTCAAGGGGGGGGACTCCCCCTAATACAGCTGAACTGCAGTAAATACTTGTGGCTGAAAAGCAGCTCTCCCCGAGAAGTATGTGCTATTCCTGCCAGCTCTGGACGGTTAAACCCAGCCTGCCTGCGCTGGGCTGTTCAAAAATAAAACAAAATAAATAAAAAGCATCTGGGAAGTTTCTCAACTGCTGAATGGCTTTTTCCTGTTATAGGAAAGGCCTGGGAAGCATCCTCTGAGCTTGTCCTGAAGGAGAGCTCAACAGCGAGCACCAACAGTTTCTCCAGATGCTGCTTTGGAGCCTGGATTTTGGAAATGGCTGGGAAGCTGGCCTCGCACCCCACCGGGAGCCAGCCACCTGCACAACTGTGACGGCCCCAAAGAGGTGCTCCCCACCCCAGGACACCATGTGCCACCATCCCTGGATGCACACATCCAAAGCCAGCCCCGTCCTCGCTCCGCAGGGGGGTCTTCAGCATGAACGGGGTGAGACCCCACACCGGGGCCATCCCTGCTATGTCCCTCGGGGATGCTGAAGCCACATGTGCAAAGCCTTGGCCTGGTCTTGGATTGGAGAAGACTCCAGAGCTGCTGCAGGTCCTATTCTCCCCCGAGCTCTCCTGTATTTCCAGCCCCACACATTCCCAAGCAGGGTCCTTGCAGGCACCGTGGTAAAAGGACCAGAGAGGCGAATGCGTGGGATTGAGCAGGAAAACACAGCGTGCATTGGTGCTAGGAGGGTGGTTATAACCAGCCATGGGGTCCCCTTGCTTGTGGAAGAAGAACTGGTTTGAATTCTCCCCGTTTCAGGGCAAAATGAGGAGGGGTGGCGGGCTGCACTTACTGCTGGGACTGCTTCTCAGCCAGCTCCCGCGTCCGCTCCTGGGCAGGGAGAGAAGGGGAAAGCAAAATGAAAACCAGCTGGATGGGGCAGCACGAGCATCACCCCAACCAGCAGTCGCTGCTGCCAGGCACTGGGCTGGGGGAAGACCCCAGGGGGGTCCAGCAACATCCCCACCCCACCAACACCCCTGTCCCACCACCGACTGACCCACACTGTCCTCTGGATCATTTTGGCCACTTTGAGCAGCAGCTGCCCGAAGTCGCCCGGCTCGAAGCTGGTGGCCGAGTGCTGGATGCAGAGGCAGAGCAGGAAGGCGGGTGTCAGCTTGTGGTCGTCCCCCCCCGGCTCGATCAGGGTCATGATGCGTCGCAGAAGCATGTCCTCGGCCGCTGGCTCGAACTCCAGCAGCAGCTTTCTGCGGGGCGCCCTGGGGCCGCCGATGGGTGATAGGCCCCGCTTTTTGGTGGCAGGGTCCCTCTCCTTCAGCAGGCTGCCACACGCCCCGCAGACGGGGGGACCCTCGGGGACGGCAGGGTGCAGAGCTCGTAGCCTCAGCAGGGTCTGCGCCGGCAGCGGCTGCGCCTTCATGGGGTCCTTGTAGAGGAGCAGGTAGTAGAGACCGAGGGAGAGGAGGTCCCCGTGCTGCAGCACGACTGTCCGGGCCACCTCGGTGAAGTTGATGGAGTTGCCGGCACCGGTGATGGGCTCCAGCACCAGCTTCTCCTCCCACCGATGCCGGGAAGGTCGGAGCTTCCTGATGGTGCAGTGCAGGGGCAGGATGTCGGGGGCCGACAGGCTGATGCTGGGCTTGCTTGCCTGCGTCCTCTGGCCCACTGTGTGCTGCTCGCGGTTTAGCAGGTAAACCAAGCTGTCCTGCCAAGCGGGGAGATGTGGTATGAACCAGGGAGTGGGGGAGAAGGGACCCTTCTCCCTGCAGTGCGGTGGGTGCTGCAGCCGCCCGCCACCCCCCCAGG
>NW_008796063.1:8178465-8179249 GCF_000699145.1 Aptenodytes forsteri
AGCCATGTTTCTCTCTATTTTCCTCGCTGCCGAGCAGGACAGCAGCGATCCCTGCTTTGGGCACGCTAATAAATGGGCACAATAACTTTGGGCATGAAGTAAATGGGGCTGCTTTGGGCAGAAGGAGCCCTCCCTCCACCTCTCACCCCCCCTTTCCCGCAGCTGCTTTTCCTTCCTACCTTCTCCCCCTAGACTGCAGCGATGCCTGCATCCCCCTGCCCGGGGAAGGATGGTGGGACCCCGGGCCGAGCAGCCGCTCCCTGCCCCTGCCTTCTCCCCCAGCCTGCCCGCACGCCCTGAGGCGGCTCATGTAACCACCCCCTGCCTCAGTTTCCCCAGCTGTACTAACGGGATGGCTGCAGACGGGTGAGGGCTGCAGTGCCAGTGTCTCCCTGCTGGAAAGCTTGGAACAGCCAGATACCCAGCGGGGACAAAGTAGCCATTAACTACAGGAGCCATCCCAGTTCTTTCCAGTTCTCCAAGCGTGTCCAGCGCTGGGGAGCAGGGGCTCCCGGACGCGCTGTCTCCTTCCTGCCTCTCATTACATTTGCCGCTAACGAAGCAGCCAGACAGGGGACGGGGCAGCTCAGCCATCACCCGCAACACCGGGGCTCCCTTGTGCCAGGGCAGAGACGCTGCCCCGGGGGCTTTCCCCGTGCCCCTCTGGGGCTTTGACTGGGGGTCGCGTGTCCCAGCTCCGCGCCCCCCGCGCTTGGGGACAAGGCTGCAAAGTCCCAAGCTGGCACCGCTCGTTTTCTAAAGGATGCTCTTCCGCGCCACCCCC
>NW_008796063.1:8180000-8192760 GCF_000699145.1 Aptenodytes forsteri
GGGGAGGGGGGGGGCGAGGAAATCTGTGCTAAAAAGAAATTTAGCTCAGTCGCTGCAAAAAAAAGAGCCTGGATGCTGCTTTCGGGCCTTCCGCACTCGGTGGCCAGCAGCAAGCGGGAGCTGCGGGGAGCCCCCCCGGTCCCCCTGAGCATCAGCCAGGCATGGGAGCTGCGAGCTGCAGTGGAGCCTGCCTGCCTGCCCGCCTGCCTGCCCGCCCGCCAGGAGCAAGCTGTAATTAACTTCTCCCAAGCATCAATTCGGGCAGAGCTGTCCGCAAGACAAATGGGGAGCTGGAGCGAATGAATAGGCCTGGCCGAGCTGCAAAAGCAGCCCCCCATGTGGTGTCCCCAGCCCTGGGAGGGTCCCCGCAGGCCCCTCCGTGCTGCAAGCGTGGCTCGAGCTCTGCAGGAGAAATAAGAAGTTGTGGGTCCGATCGGCGATGCTCATACCTGGGGTGGGCAGCCTCCTGGGAGCAGGTCGCTGGCATTCAGGGAGTACAAAGAGAGGGGGAAAAAAAAAAAAAAACCTAAAGGATTTGCTTGTGGGAGCAGCACTGCAGCAGCATCGGTGCAGCACAGAGCCAGAGCCCCGCTCACAGCTCGGCCGACTAGCGAGCAGGCTTCGGCCAGCGGGATGTGGGGACAGCCAGCAGGATTTGGGGACAGCGGAGTGGAGAGCTGGTGCCCAGGGCTGCTTAAAGGGACACTCACAAGCTCAGACCCAAAAAAAATGTCATCTGCCTTATTTGGTGAGGAATGTTTGTTTGTTTTAAATGAGTGCTCCTTTGCTGGGAAAATGAAAGAGATGGGAATGGGGAAGGGGGTGGGAGAGGGAGAAAATAACCCCTGCTGTTTACATGCCTTGGGATTAGGGCAAGGCATGGCCAAGACGCCCTGAGCAGTCCAGTGCCCCGCGTCCTTCTTAAAAAGGCAATCGGCCCTGCTCACGTCCCCATCACAGCCAGCGGCACAGCATGGGACGCCTGCGCCCCGCAGATGTGAAATCCAGGAGGCGCAACAAGTCTGCCCGGGCGGGAGCACAGCCCAAGTCATGCTGCTGGCGATGCCAAAGGCCACCCCAGATATGTCTGCAGGAGGCCTTGGCTCCCCCCAGGAGCCCCATCCCCAACCCACAGCATGGAAACGGGCCAAAGGGATGAAGGACGTCTGGGGTGATGCAGGTCCCAGCCTGGCATGTGGGTGCAGAGGGGGAGAGGGGCCGGATCCTGGGGAGCAGCTATTGCTGGAGCATATTGCACCGGGAGGGAGCGGGGGCTGCCGGGACTGGGGTCCCACCACCCGGAGAGACACGCCATCACCAGTCCCTTATCTAGGGGAAAGGAAGCTTCTGTATTTATTTTGTGTAGGAAAAAGCTGCTTTTTTAGTGCCGATAGAGCCCCCGTCACAGGCTCCCCGCTAACCCCAGAGCTGCACTGGAAAGATAAACACAGCTCTTTTCCTGAGCATAACAAAGTCCCTCCATAAAACGGATTTTTTTTTTTTCAGTCCTCTGGTACCGTTTTCTCCTCCTGAGCGTGTGCAGGTTATCCCACCCGAAACACTGCATGAGCATCCCCAACACAGCGTGGCCGAGGCAGAGCTGGCAGCTGCTGAAGCCACATGGTGATGCAGATGGGAACGGGGCAGGATCGCACCCTGTCCCTTAGGGAGAGCTGGGCACCCCGGGCAGGGGCACCGCGCACCCCCCTGGCCAGCCCCTGCCGAGCTGCTGCCTCTAAACCCATTCTGCATCCCGGGGGGAATCCTGCCAGTTGTGGTGCCTGGGATCTTGGCTGGGATCTGCCTCCTTTTCAGCCTAGGAAAGAGGTTCCCTTTTCCTGGCTGAGAAATAAATCAAGCAATAAATAACTCCACAGGCCCCAGGAAAGAAGAAATGCTTTGAATTTACCCAGGAGGGGCTAACGCCGGGCTAGTCCTTCCTAATGTAATTGCTAGGCAGACCCTGCAGGGAGTTCTCCCTGGATGCAGTCGTGCTAAGGTATATCAAAGCCAGATCCTCAGAGGTACCTGGCAGAGCAACTTTTAATATAATAGCCTTAACTCCTAAGTTTCTCGAGATGTGCACGTGATTCAGCCTCCAGGCTCCCAGGAAAGTCCCAGCAAGCTTTGGACATGGTGCAAAATGGGGCTGGTCTGGAAGATGAATGCCATAAAGATGCCAAGTGCTGCATCTCCCTCCCAGCACGCTCCAGTTTGCCGGTGTTTTCCCCGGATGCTCCCTAACCTCTGCCTCGTTGCTCCCCAAAAGCAGCAGGGCCGGGGGTAGCGGTGAGAGAGGGCGTCAGCCTCGTTTACTGCAGCGATGCTCTACATGTGCTGCTAATTAGTGGCATGAGGAGTGAGTGCTTTCCTCTCCAGTGAGAAGCAGCTAATAAACTAATTAGGATAATGGGTAACTGAGCAGATAAAACTCTTAAGCTATGTGCTAACAGGTCATGGATGGGTGTGGAGCCTTTCCCCCAGCCACCAGCTCAGCAGCAGGGTGGGCAGCAATGCACCAGCTTGCGTGACACCAGTGGTCCCAGCCCTGCCGCCCCAGTGATGCTCTGTGCCCCAGTGATGCCCTGCGTGGGGAAGGGCCCTGCAGGTATTTCTCTGGGGATCCTGCTTTGCAGCATCCTTGTGCTTTTTTTCCCCAGGGAGCCACAAGCCCAAAGTCCCTTTATTTTTGCACAGATGCTGCATTTTCCACATCAATGCCCCACCACCCTGGGCAGGCAGCTGATGCTCGGCAAGGGGACCTCTGCCAGCTCGAGGCTGGTGACAAGGGTGACCCCGGTGGAGGGCACTCACAGTCAGTCCCCATCGCACCAGGAGTTTTGTGCCTTTTTGGGGTGCTGGATGAGGGGGAAGCAGATGCCTCCCCCAGATATGCTGCGTCACTCCCATCCATCCCCGGCAGCTTGTGGATGGGGTAGGAAAGTGTGGTCCCAGCCCCGCAGCATCCCTCTGGGCAGTGCCACCAGCACAGGGTGAGGCTGGTGACAGAGCCCCTGGTGCCACCGAAAGAAAGGGCTGCAGGAGTGAGATTTTAACGGGTAAGACAAATAAGGGCTGTGTAGTCCACAGAGCAGACAGCCTAAACAAACGTGGGTGTAGGTTTTCTGTCTCGGAAGAAGTTGGTCAGCTATGGAAAATGCCCGAAGGTTAAAAAATGAGACTTTCCACCACCCCACCCAGGAGTGCTGAAACAAATGAAGTGATATCTACATCAAAATCATAACGGGCTTATTTCCAGATCTAGGGCACGCGATCCGGTCAGGAACTGCTCCTCCATCGGAAATCACCAGAGGGTGCTGAGCCCAGGCCAGCTCGGCGCTGCCTGCTCCCACGCCGGGCAGCCTGGAGCCCGCCTCTCCCCTGGCCAGCATGGGAGTCTTACCCTCCCCACGGCTGCCAGCCCACCCAGAATCCAGGTCATGGGTGGGAACGCTGCTTCCTGCATCTGAAGGGGAGTATTTGAGGCCAAGAGTTGATGTGACCTTGGGCTCAGGCAGAAAGCTGCCACGTGGCCCTCCCCACCGTGCGCTATAACCGTTGCACTTGCTCTTGTCCTTTCCTCTGTTCAAAAGCAGCTGTTTTTAGTCACCGCTCTCCCAAAGTGCTTAACAGCTCTCTGATCCCAGCTGGAGAAAAAGCCGAAGAGAAGAGCAGATCATCTACCTTTGCAACTCCCTCCCTGGCTCGAGCTCCTTTCTCTCCATTTGCATCACATGTGCAGCGAGCTGGGACCGATTCTGTAGTGTCCCCTCCCTGAGCAGACACAAGGACTGGACACGGCAAGGGATGGAGGGAGCCCTGTCTCACCATCGGGTGCCAATGGACCACCCTGCACAGCGTTAATACGAGGGCTGGGGGTTGTTTTCCACTGCTCCTCCAGCCTTCCCATTTCAAGGCAGGAGGTGAGCCCATCCTCGCCTCCCCACGCTGATGGGGACCTGCCCAGAACACAAGCAAGCCCCAACGCTGCAAACTCTACGCTCAGATTTTGGGGCACCCAGGCAAAATCACAATTGCAAATTGCAGCTGGTGGGACCCCCGCAGCATCTGCTCTCCCCCGAAACGCCCACGGCTGGTTTCCTTTGCGCCGTGTGCCTGGGCTCCTTCCAGCCCTCATTAAAGCAGATGGGAAAGGAGCCCTGACCCGCTGGCGTGGGACAGGTTGGGCCATTTATTCCACTGCGGGTGGGGGAACCTTGGCTCTCGTTTGCCGAGTGCCTGGGGTAATCCTGCATCATCGTTAGGTTATTTTTGACAATCACAACTTTTTTCCACAGGCGTGAGGAACCACTCGGTGCCCATCCCAGCAAAACCCCCCTGGCTGACACCTCCTGAGCCTGATCCAGACCCCTCCATCAGCAGGTCAGACCCATCAAGGGCATCATGCAATTAAAAACCTGATTTTAAACCTTTCTGCCCTCATCCTCGCAGGGCTTTTAGCTGAGGGTGGAAGGAGGGAAACTTCATTACTCTGGGCTGGGGTCACTTACTAACCTGCTGGTTCCTAATGATGCGCTTATCTCCTCCTGCCAGCCCTGGACTAGATCAGGCACCTCCGGGGGGGACTCTCCTGCCCTACATTGCTCTCTTTTCATTAGCTTTTCATTTTGTTTAATTGCTCCTACAGATTTGCCCGGGGTGCCTTGGCCTGGGGGATGCCCGCGGGGAGATGGGGCAGGGGGTGCAGGGGAGTGGGACAGTGCTCTGCCGGGCAGAAAGCTGCACCGAGGCGTGGGATGCCGTGATGCTGGTTCACGGTGATGGGAAGAGCGGGCAACGCCGATGGTCTTGCCTGCTGCTGCCCAGCTGCACATGGGGATTTGCTATGGACCCCTAGACTGGCTGGGGTAAATATTTGAGGTGACAGATACCAAATTTGTGCAGAAAGCACCGAGTACCAACTCTACCCAAGAGCTTTGCAGCTAAAACACAGCTCTCCTCCCCCCCAGCACTTGCACCACCACCCCGTGCCCAAAACACAGGCAAAAGCTACTGGTGTGGGGTGCAGCTCGGGGGGACCGCAGCTCCCCGGACCCTCTCCCTGCCTCGCGCCTGGCTCTGACCTGCGGTGGTGGTGTCCACGTCCCTGGCTGCCAGCTCCTCCAGCTCCGCCCTCTTGCGCAGCTCCAGCCGCCGCGAGAAGCCCTCCCTGGGCTTCCAGAGGTCCTGGATGAGCAGCGGCTTCTCGTGGTCACCCAGGATCCTCAGCCCCTCCGTCTGCCACCGTTTCTCAGGGCCCTCGAACCTCCCGATGACATCGCACAGGGCATACTGCCCGGCACTGAGCTGGCTCAGCCCGTAGCGCTCCAGGGCTTCCTTCACCAGCTCCCGCGCACCCGAGCTGCCCGTCGCCAGCACGCTCTTGTAGTTGGTGCCCGCGCAGATGTTGCCCCCAAAGATCTTCAGGACGCCGGGGGCTGAGAGCTGGGTGGAGAGCTCGGCTGGGTCATCTTCACCGGCTGCCAGGGAAGCAGAGGCTGAGCTCCGGTCCTTGTAGCTCAGCGTCCGGTACAAGACCTGGGAGAAAATCCAGCTCTGGCGCTTCAGCCGGTTCTTGGATGGTGGAGCCATGGTGGAGGAGGACCCATAAAACATCGTGCGTGAGGTTGTCATGGGGTGCAGCTGGGCAGGGAAGAGGAAAAAGGGAAAGATCAGTGGTTTGGAGGCCAGATGTGCAGCAGAGAAGAGCAAGCAGGAACCGGCTGGTGGCCACAGAGGAGCCACTGTCACCTCCAAGGTGGAAAGGGACAGCAGTGAGGGAGGGCCGTTGCCCTTGTGCAACCCAAAACACCAGCAGCCAAGCTCAGCTGGGCTCCTTGGCCTCAGCACAGTTACCCCAGGGTGGATTTGTCCCTGAAAACATAGCCTGGAGTGATCCCAAATTTCTCCATCGTGTGTATTCAGAGGTCCCCCTTGTCCAAGCAAAATGCAGCGGGAGGAGAGCAGAGCCCAGCCGGACTTGGCGGGGCCCATCCTGGTCAGGAGCCAAGGCATCGGGAGTTACTTTCACTAACGAGTTTATGGAGCAATCCCATTTTTTAGAGGTGAAACAGAAAGCTCAAGTACAAATTCAATCACTCTGAGGTCACCGCTAAATGCTTTTGCTCACCAAGAGGCACAGGGTGAAAATGGGCTTTAATTAGCCTTTCCAAAAATGTCCCGACTCTGGCAAATCTCTTGGCTGTTGCTAGTTTGCGGAGGATGTTAAAGCACGTGGTGGCATCGCTGACAACACTGCCCTTGTCACGTTAGCCAGGGCAGGGCTGCTCGAGGCAGCCCCGGACGGGCAGCGACTGGAGGAGAGGTGGCCACGGCCGTGCGACAGCTCCCGGTGCACCTCGGTCCCCAGGAACGGGCTGGAAACCATGATGCTCTTCTGGCTTTAGGCAGATAGCAGTCCTGCCCGATGTCACTGCCAACATCTGGGGCCAGCTTTGAAATCGCATCCTGGATGCACAAACACCCGGTGCTTGCATGGCACTGATAACGCCACCGGTTGCACCACAAACCGCTGGCGGGGAAGGTCCGGAAAGAGAATTTGAGCATTTCTGATTCGGACAGGATGGGGATTTCCTTCACCTCCAGATTTATAATGTTCAGCCTGCGTGCAGGGAACAGGCATGGGCAGGGACTCGGTGCCTACACAGGGGACCCCCGCAATGTCCCATCCGCAGCTATGGGAGTGCTTTGATGCAGCAGTCGGCATGATCCAGCCGTGCACGGCTGGGGAGATGCAGGGTGCCGGCAGATTTCCGCATCTGCAGCCCCATCTCGCTCGGGCAGGATCTCGCTGCCGGAGCAAACCCAGCGCTATCAGGCAGAATGATGTCGGCCCTGGAATACCTCCAAACCACCATCTAATTCAGGAAGAAAAAGCGTCCCTGCTGCTAATGGAAGAGGTCACCTTCTAACCCAGAAACAACCTCCCAGCTGTGCATGGAGGATTTCTGCAGGGTGTAGATCTCCCCATCCCAGGACCAGAGGCCCACTGAATGCTGCAGATGGGGAAACTGAGGCACCAGCAAGCGCTAAGGCTGCAGGACGTGCCTGGGAGCTGTGTGATCCTGCTGCACCCCAAGTCACCCCTTTTCCCCCCAGTCCCACCAGGACTGTGAAAATGCTGGGGTTTGTCCCTTCTTCCCAACCCACTGGCTCGGAAAGTGAGGACACAGTGGCCGTCCAGGTGCTGCGGGGCAGGGAGGGGAGCCGGCAGCCACGCTGGCACATCGCTGCTGCCTGCCTCACTGAAGCTGAGCTTAGTGATCAGCCTGGAAAGCAGAGCTTAGCATCTTGTGTTTCGTACCTTGCCAGCCGAGCACTGGCCCCAACAGCTTCACTGCAACTCACCGGGTTTGGGGAAGGCTGTTGCTGCTCCCACCTTGCAACTGGGGAAACTGAGGCAGGGATGGGGTTAAAGCTACAGCTCCCCCCGTGCTGCTGCTCCTCCTCCAGCTGAGCCTGGGGCTGCCACTCCTGCTGGGGACATCCCTTCGTGTCTGCTGTGTGACATCTCCCGGGAGCGCTGGGGCGGACCCGACGTGGGGAGCAGGTCCGGGCACTGACGGACAGCCGGGTTCAAGAACAGCTTCCCCAGGCTGTTAGCACGGCCCTGCCAGCCCTCATTAACATCGAGCAGAAGAAAAACTACCCCAGTGTCCCTATGAGACCTTGCCATCAAGGATGCAAGAGACAAAATTTTGTCATCAAATCACTGTTTTCAGTTCAGGGATTTAATTTCCTCCACCCTGAACCACCTCCAGCACAAAGGGAAACCTTTTAACATCTGCTGCCGGTAAAATAGTTCCTCCAAGCTCACATCACAGACAGAGACACCATCCTCGCTTCTCACAGGTCCCTGCCTGGTTTTGAATATGTTATTTATAGCTCAGCTATTTTCCTGCTCTTTCCATCAAATGCAGCTTCTACAGAGTGCAGGGGCAAAGGTATTTCACAGGGAAAAAATACAAAGCCTGGACTGAGAGAAGCTTCTAGCCTGGTCACCCTGTTATTCAACATCTGCAGCAACACCGATGCGATTTCACCAGGCACCAGCCCAGGCCACCTGAGAAATTGCAGCCTTATCCCAAAGACAGCATAATGCACGGTCTTAATCCCCTCGAGGACTCGAGTGGATGCGATAAGATGATAACGAGATGGGCTCTTCCCGCATCTGTATGCTCAGGCACGCCAGTCACGGGCATCTCCGAGGAGGCTAAAGAGAAAACAGCGGTACATGCGATGCCGTCTGGTCCTGCTGTGAGGGCGGGGATGCTCCAGCTGGACCCAGCTACCTGGGGACAAGCCGGCAAGGGCGTTAACTGGGCACATCTTCCCACAGATCGGTAGGATACGTGCTCCGGGATCTCCCCAGCCCGGGCGAGCCCCCTCGTCGCTGCAGGCAGCCTGGTTCCCCACCTGTGCCATTGGAGGACACACGCCTGCAGCTATGGAGGCATGAGCCAGACTTGCCAAAGAGTCCCTTTCTTCAGCGCTCAGTGACATCTTCTCTGCTAACGACTATACAGGAATTAGCCAAAAGCCTGTGATTGCCTCCCGGCGGGATCTCTATCAGGTATCCTCCACCTCCTCGCATTCTGTGCCTGGCCACACCAAAACCTGTTATTTTCCCCAGGCAGCACTGTCTGTATTTATTCTGCAGAGGTATGACAAATGCTTCTGGTATTCACATGGCCACCACATGTCCTTCCATCACCACAACCAGCTCTGCAACTGCCGGGGACTTTCCTGCGGGCTCCGAGGTTCTTGCTCCCACCATGGGTGAGCAGTTCCTTCCCGCTGCCCCCACCCAGCACCCAGGCAAAGCCTCCCCTTACCTTGCCATCCTTCTCATGTGCCTTTTCTCCTTCCATTCATCCTCTTCCTCAAAACGGGCCTTCCACCCCGTCACGCATTGTCCCAGGCAGATATCCGTCGCGCCTCTGCAAGAGGAAGAGGAGGAGTGGTCCTGGGCTGCTCACAGATATCGGCTGCTCACAGTGAGGTGGCTTTGGAGGGCTCAGAGGTGCTGCGACTCCACTGTCAACATGCATCGCGTTTGCATGCAGGCCACTGAGTTGCATATAAGCCTTACAGCTCAGCATCTCACTATATTCCCCCCTGCCCCAAACTAAACAGCCCAATCGCTCGCTGCAGTTGAGGGCTGCTGACCCTGGGGACCCGTGGGAGACACGTGGCCGGTGACAGGCATGTTTGCACATGTTCATCCAGCCACAGCCCGTAGATGGCGAAGACCAGACCAGCCCCAAGCTCAGGCTCCATCGCAGCAGGAACACGGCAGCCTTGGGGGGGGAGACGAAGCAAACCCAGCCGCGGTGATGCCCACCAACAGCATCTACCCCATCGCAAAGAGGCAGGGAGAGAACAGCTATAGGAAAAGAAACGCTGTCGGAAAGGAAAGGCGAAGGGGAGGAGATGGGACCAGCAACAACCTCGTGACCTTTATCTCCTTCTCCCAAGCACACATGTCCCTGGGGATGCCAGGCTGGGGACCCTCTCGCCCATGGGTGGATAACGAGTCCTGGACCAGCTCCTTCCCTCAGCGGCCCCAGCATGCTGGGATGCTCACCGAGATTTGTTTTTCCTGAATTTCAGTCTATTTTGCTGGATATCGAGGACAGCCACCAAGCACTGTCCCCTCGCCCACTCGGCACAGATCTGCGGCAACATGATCAGCGGTAACCGAAAAAGAAAGAAAAAAGAAGCACCTGCAAAGTGCTTGCGGTGATTTCACGGATGTTTCTCAGAAAGAGCCGGCAGGGCACAACAAATACTCTTTTCCGTGGCTCCACCGTGATTAAAGACAAAACCGCCATCTAATTAAATCACCTAATCAGGGCCTCGGTGCAGGTTTGATCCAGCCCTGGAGTGATGGGGGGGGGGGGCAATTGGAGAAACTTTCAGCCAGGCAAATTTGATCCCCCCCTGGAGTGATGGGGGGGGGGGGCAATAGGAGAAACTTTCCGCAAGGCAAAGGGTCGTGATGCGAAAGGCAAAGAGATGCTGAACCCACCTCTGCTGCCCACCGTTTCTTCCGATGATTAATCGCTCCCGCTGGTTAAATATTTATGCCTTATTTCCAGTGTGTCTGGCTTCAGCTGCCAGACATTGATTCTTGCCTTGCTTTTCTCTGCTCAATGAGCTTTTGGCTACCATGTATTTTCTCCTCTGCGAGAGTATTTAGATGCTTTAATCAAGGGTCCCCCCCATTCCCCTTTGATTTGATTTATGAGTAGGCTTAACCTCATGGCGGTCTTGTCTCTCGCTGTAAGACATTTTCTGCAGCCCCTTGGTCCCTTCCCCTCAGTTCCCACATCTCCTCCACCAAGATGGAGAGACTGGGTTTGGCTCTCATAAGCCCAAATTCGTTTCTGGTAGCACCCTGACCGAAAATGCAAATAACTGCTATTTTTTCCGGAGCAAAATTTCCCATTACCATGAAAATTTTCAAGTCTCCAAGCACGGAAATTGGGATGGACACACAGCCACCCCCAGGCAGCTCCCGCTGGAGGAGGGCGCCGGTGAGCCCCCGCACTGCCTCTCCCAGCATCTGCGAGCATCTCCTGCCCAAAGCGGTGCGTGGCCAATTTATTATCCAGATTAGGGACAGGAAAACACGTACAACTCCGGTTATTATTTTTGGGTGCAAGAAGATTTCCATTTTCCATTCTGCTCCAGCTAGGATGCCTTTTGCTTGCCCAGTTTACCGCCCGGATTTGTACAAACTATTAACACTGTGCTGCTCTGGGTCAGCCCCAGGTTTTTCCAGAAATCATTTCTATCTCCTTCCAGATTAGTGATAAAAGCATTGAAACACCGAGGGCACGCTACCAGCCAGCAGTGCCCAGCAGTGATAATCTCCTCTGATAACTGCCTTTGAAATGGATCAGGTTTATTTAATACTGGCTTTCTTGACACTGTGTAATGTCAGCTCTAAATACTGGACTGGACTGACTTTTTTAATACTGGAAAGTGCAGATTTTTACAAGAATGTCACTTTGCATAACTCAAATGCTTCGCAAAAGTGTATTACAGCCAGAGAGTCACCTCTTGCATTGGAGACTGAAATCATTTCTGCTTGCCAGGAGTTATTTTCCATATAGCCACGTTGGATGGCAGGAATTTATTCCTGGTGCTGAAGTCTTTAATCAATTAAAGCCTGAGCCAGGTTTCTCCCTCTTCTCCCCAGGGGGATGCTATCAAGCCAATCAACCTGTAGCTACCAGGTCATCTTACTCCCTTTTGGAAAGAGCAGCAACACTATTAAAATGCTTTTTCATCTTCCGGAATTTCCCCGGGGCTCGTCCCAGCACAGATGCAGCTCTGTGCGGATGGGCGGTGAGATTTCAGCTCTAACCATCCCAGAATGGCAACCAGAAAAGCTATTTCCCCAGAACTCTATTTGAAAAATTTCTTTTTTTTAAATTGTCTTTTTTTTTTTTGGACGGAAACCACTCAAGTCACAGCCTCAGTCTAATGGCAACGACCGCAGCCTGGATGCTGCGAGTGGAGAGAGAGGCCGCCCCGGCATTGCAATGTGGAACAAATTATAACTCGGAGAGCAAAGGAAATGAGAACACCCTGGACACGGCGGCTTTGACGTGCACTCCTCGGCTCCAAATCCTGCCCTTCTGCAGATCCCGTCCCTACAGCCAAGGCTGCCGGGTCCTGCTGGGGCAGAGCCCAAACCCCTCTGTTCTGGCTCAGAGCCCCCACTCCCCTCCATTCTGGATCAAGTCTCCGCTTCAGAGCCCGGCCTTTTCTTGTGTGAGTTTTACCCGTCTAATCTAGGGACAGATTGGAGGCTGATAATGTCGATGCCAGCCTCGGTGCCGTCTTTAGCCGGATCAGAACGGGTAAACTCCTTACCACGTTATTATTAGCAGCAGGCACTCTGCGGTAGCGCCCTGGACCCCACAGCCCAGACTCCGTTCAAACAATATAAAGGCAGTCCCGGTCCTGCAAAGATGAACTAACAGTTTGTCCTAAAGGCAGCTATAGCTCCACAAACAGATTACAATGATTTGGGACCCGATTCTGCAAGGACAACAGGAGTCCTTTTAGCAGGTTTTCTTTTCTTGCCTTTTTTGTTTCATTATTTTGCAGGGTCTTTTGAGCCGCCAACGTGCATCAGCTCTCTGGTAATGCGCAAGTACAAATGCCAGCCCTCTGCCCGGGCAGCTCTATTCACACACACACGCAAGAAACATTTCACAAAGAGCGTTTGCTTTCTGCTGCCTTCCGAGCAGCAGAGTCTCTGTAGGCTGCCTAATTATAAGATCTTAGCAATAATTTTTTTCCAGCGATAATTAACTGATCCTGGAGAGCTCTGAAAATAAGCACTTCCCAAGCAAGTAGCAAACTCCCCTGAGTTTTCTCTGCTAAAGTTACAACTCAGCATGAAACTGCTCCAGCCTCACGGGGACACAGACCATCCTGGCATCTCCCCGCCAAGGCCTGGGATGCCACGACAGTCACAAACAGCTGAATGCAGGTGAAATAGCGCATGTAGAATAGCAGTGGGATCCCAAGGAGTGTGCAATGGGATAAGGATCCCAAGGGGCGTGCAAGGGGGACAAGGATCTCCAGGTGTCTGGCAACGGGACAAGGATCCCAAGGTGCTGCGTCTCCCCAGCACAGCCCTCCCTGCCTGACTGCTGCCCTGCGCTGTCCGGCAGGCAGCCGGGCCGGTTGGGTCTCCAACGGCAACCGGACAAGCCTC
>NW_008796063.1:8193986-8203816 GCF_000699145.1 Aptenodytes forsteri
GCAGGGCTGCGCGGGCAGCTGCCGGCTTTGGCCAGACAGGTTTTATCACACAAGCTCCGAAGTCGGCCTGGAGACTGCCGTGGCTGCGCACCGCACAGGCTGGTGGTTGAAATCGGGAAGGGATGGATCACGACTGCACCAGGGAGTTGTTCGAGATGAGGTGGTCGCTGATGCTCTGCCTCCCTTGGTGAAAAATTCTCCTGTTGGTTAAATGTGTGTTTCTCTGCCCGATGGTGCAGGGCTTACACTTTGGGTGGGAAGTGGTGGTTGAAATCGGGAAGGGATGGATCACGACTGCACCAGGGAGTTGTTCGAGATGAGGTGGTCGCTGATGCTCTGCCTCCCTTGGTGAAAAATTCTCCTGTTGGTTAAATGTGTGTTTCTCTGCCCGATGGTGCAGGGCTTACACTTTGGGTGGGAAGTGGCGTTCCCAGAGGGTGTCTGGGTGGCAGTGTAAAAGCAAAGCGAAGCCAGGAGGCCTCCCAGTCCAGCCCGATTGCCAGCAGCAAAGAAATAATGGGCGAGGTAGAAGTTGTGGGTCAGGATTCGGGGGGAGTTCGGCTGCCCCTGGAAGCAGGGAACCCTCCCCAGCTCTCCGGGAAAGCTGCCGAGCGTTGCAGCCTGTGGGAGAGCCAGCCCTGGCGTAATTACGATGGAGAGGTGCGAGCGAGAGGGCAGCCAGTGGATGTGCAGAACCCGGGGCAGGCAGCGCCGGCCAGCAGGCTCCCTGGATGGGGGCAAATTCTCCCTCTCCAAGAGGAGCCAGTGCCCGTGGGAGAGGCTGGTGGGAGCCGGTGTGTGATGGCAGGGGGGGTTCCCCCCGGGGTCCGCAGCGAGCAGTGCTTACCCTCTGCCCGGTCTGCCACAGATTTTCCTCCTCCCCAGATCTGGCATCCTTCCTCCCCTGCGGTGGCAGCCCTGGGGCTCGACACATGTCAACCGCAGACTCGGCCACCGCAGGAGGGGAAATGACAGGGCCAGAGCGGGCGTGCAGAGTGGTTGCTCGTGAAACCACTTTGGTGAGATGCTGGCAAGCCCTTCAGCCGGCGCCGCCGAGCACAGGGCCGCCGTCAGCAAACTCACCAATTTATTCTTTTTTTTAAGGAAACTCTGCAGCTTGGAGCTCAACCCGTCCCCAACCTCCCGAATTTCCCCACGCAGCTGATGTGAAGGGCAAAGCAGCGCTGCCCACCCTAACCTCCCGAATTTCCCCATGCAGCTGGTGTGAAGGGCAAAGCAGCGCTGCCCACCCTGGCAAGCCGAGCCAGCAGATGGCAATGCCATCCATGCACCGAGGTGAGTTGGTGCTCAGCGCTCCGTTGCCATGAGTGGGGCCTCGCTGCAGCTGGTTGAGTGGCTCCTCTCCTCACCGGAAAGCGATGCCATGCGAGGCAAGTCAGAAAATGGGTTTATTTCCAGATACTGCAGGGAAACTCATTTTGATTTAACAAGCAGGCATTAATGAGGTATCTTGAGTTTTTATTTCAATCCTACTCCACAGGAAACAATATTTGCTAGCGTTATCTTCCTTACATTTGTTTTTAATTTGACCCAATACTGTGTTAAATATAAAATACTGATTGAACAAGAATGGACAGTGAAAAACTCGAGATGCTAAAAAGATCCCTCGAACCCTCCTCCACAGACATCCTGAATGTTATGAGTCATTTAAAATTAGTATAAAATAGGAGGACAATCCAATAACCTCCCCTGTGCCTCCCATCCTGCTTTGCAAGGGAAGGACGTAGGAAGCAAGAGAAGAGGGGGGAATTCTCGATTACAGAGAAGCCCACTCGGCAAATCCGGGCTCAAGGCAGGGTGGCGATGTCCCCAGCGGAGCCTGGCCACCCATTCCCACCCAGGCATCTGCCCTGCCCTGGGTTTTCAGCAGGAGGCTGAGATGAAGTGGCCTCGAAAGGTCCTTCTGGCACATCCCTGTGCCTCAGGAGCTCCCGGGATGGATTTAGGGCCGAAAGCCCCCAGTGGTGAAACAGCTTCTGAGATAAATCCCATGGGACAAAGCCCACGGACAAAACGCGATAGTGGTCCCTGGGTATCCTCAGCCCCTGCCAGGGAACGTTTGCCCGGTGGCTGGGACTCCTATGTACATGGTCTGTCCCCAGGGTGGTTCCCCCGTGGGATTTAGTGACGGAGGGGGAGGAGATCCGGGCACACTGAACCGCAGTTGTCACCATGCCCTGCGGTGGCTCTGGGAATCCGGTCCCCCAGACTCGGTGAAAATTGAAGCGCGTGTTTGTAAAGCACTGGTCATCCTCCGAGTGCTTCACAGGGTCCTCACATGAGCCTTGTGAGGTAGGTCAGTGTCTTCACCCCCATTTTACAGATGGGGAAACTGAGGCACGCAGAAAGGTAATGACTTGCCAGACAGAAAAAATGGCAGCTCCTGCTCTGGGACCCCATATCCCACTATTCCAACCCCAGACATGCTCCACCAACTGCTTGTTACTCACAGTTCATCCTTGTCCACCCCTCCATCTGTGGTAGGTGACGGAGCAAGGGCTGCGTCCTGGGGGCCTGGGACAGGCAGCAGCAGACTGGGCTCACACCGGGTCATTCACCCCCTGTCCCTAAGACCACCCGTCACCCCAAGAGGTGTCCCAGCCCAAAGGCTGCTTTGGAGTGCCCCAGGCAGAGACCCCCCTGCAGCCCCATGCCAGGCTGGGGTGCTGGGCACAGCACCCAGGGCTCCTTATAGGAACCTTCTGCCTATGGAAGTGAAAATCCAGTGGATTTTTTTGCCAACCTGGTGACCACAGCCACCACGTCACGAGGGGAAGAGTATCTGGACGCTTTCTCTTTGGTAATTTACTGCAAATTGGCACGGCCCTGGAGAGCCCGTCCCGGGGTGCCACAGGCTGGGGGGACCCTAAGCTCTCTGAGAGGTGGGACAGAGCCAGGAGCTCTGGTCCTCAGCATGCTGCCAGAGAAACAGGAGATGGGGGACGGTGGCCATAAATCTCCTTTACTTGCCACATCGCACTGAGACTGCTGCAGTTGCGATTAATCAAGAGGCCAAAGAGAGATGATGGGAAATCGATGCCTTTGGGGGCTCCCGGGGAAGGTACAGGCAGGGCTGAGAGCAGTGCTGTTCTGCCAGCCAGCTCCCGGCACAGACCCCGGCACGCACCAAAGCCTGACACGTACCAAAGCCCGGCACACACCATACCCTCCCAGCTCCAGCAGCTCTGCCGGCATGTTTGGGGAGCAGGACCAGGTGTGGTTTTCCCATTCCATCAGCAGCAGGGCTGCTCCTGATGGCTGGATGGGTGCTCCATGTCCCGTTATCCTGCCTTGGAGAGCATTGTGTAGCCGTGGGGTTTAAAAACCAAGCACCACTAGGACCTCCCCATCACAGCTCACCTCCAAGCATCATGCTGATGCATCCCTTTCCTGTGGCATTCCCAGGAATGTTGGAATTCCTCCCAAAAGTGGCTTTAAATCTGATACTGAGCAGGAGGCTCATCATCAAAACGGGAGCAGAGAAGGCAGGCAGCCCTGTGATCCCAATCCAAGGACGTTCACTTCCCTCTCTCGAGGAGAAAGAAAATCCCCTGATGCGGATGGGCTGACCCCATCCAGGTGGATGCCGGGAGCCAGATCCCCCCCTCTGCTCCCCGCCAAAGGCACACACACGGCAGAGCCTGGGAGCGGGGCCGTGCTTTGGGGCTGCCACCGGCACTGGGACAGGAGGGGAAAACAAAGCGCCCCAGGGAGAAAATGTCTGGGGGGGCTCCGAGGGCCTGTCTAGGAGGGACATACCAAGTTGTGCACTTAATACTGGCTTAGAGAAAGAGTTTTCCAGTGCTTGGGGACTCTGGGGAGCCCTGGAAGAGATTCAAGTTTCAATTCCATGTAAGGCTTTGTTGACTCTGGACCTTCCCATCAAGAACTTGGGAGGGGGCAGTTAATGCTGACGTGACTTAGAACCGTTTAGGAGCTGAGCCCGGGTGGTGTGGGAGTGCTGACGTGCCCCCCTCCCTGGCTGGGGCAGCCGCATCCCGGGGAAAAGGGGCCGGGTCTCTCCCCCATCCCAACTCCTGCAGTCCCCTGGGTGGCCCACGCTAAGGGCTCCAGTAGCCAAACACTTAGCCAACCCCCGGGTGCCACCAGCCAGGGGCGTGCAGGGCCAAGGTCCCCGCTCCCATGGGATGATCAGTGCCAGGCAGATGAGCGGTCGCTCCCCTAACGCCCGCAGCCCGTCGGTTGGTCACCGTGTTACAAAACCTTTGCCTAAAAAAATAAACAGTTCCCAAGGTTAAAAAAGAAAAATCTGTTTAAAATCAACCTCCAGGCTCTCCTGTCCCTGTGGAAAGGGCACCGGCGGCTGCTGCCCACGGGGTGAGCGGGTGGTTCAGGGCGAGCCCACGGCGCAGGCTGCCTCCCTGCTCCCCTCCATGCCCCCATGTGCCAGCTGGTGCAAATGAAGACTTTAAGGCATCTACCGGGATGTTTTAGCCTCCAGCGCGCCAGGCTGGTAGAGGTACCTCCAAATGGCATAGTAGTGGATGCCAGCTCCGATGGCCACGAAGAGGTGCCAGATGGCATGGGCGAAGGGGATGCGGCCGTCGCTTTTGAAGAAGACCATGCCCAGGCAGTAGGAGAGTCCACCGGCCACCAGCTCCGGGAGGCCATCCCTGTTGGGCTGGGAGCAAGCAGGGAGGCAGGGCTCAGTGACGGCCACGGCGTGCCTGCCCTTTCCCCACTGCTCCATCAAGACCAGAAGTGTGGCCCCAGCCACGGGGTGCAGGCAGGACCCCTCGCTCTGCCTTCTGCTACACCCTCCCCTCCAGCAAGGCAGCGGGTACTCAGCAGCCTGGCTTTTCTGGGAGGCTTTCAACGCAATGGAGCCCGGGCAGCAGGTCTGCTGGAGATGCACGTGGTATCTGCTGGGCACCCAAATCATTTGCAAAACCGAGCTGGGCCACGTCGTATTCGGGGATGGCTTTATCCATCATGCAGCCTGGATCGCGCCAACCCACTGGACTTGTCCCTCGCGCTGAGCCCGTGTGCTTCCCGGCGGTGGCTTACCATGGAGAGAATGACCAAGGCAGGGAAGAAGCCCATGATAACGTAGCACACCAGCTCCACCAGCTTGTACCTGCGACCGACAGAGAAGCTGCTTGGAGGCAGGTGCAGAGGGAGCGTTGAATTTTACACCTGTAATGTCTGCTGCCGTGCTATAGGAAAAGGGGTGGGAGTGCCACCACGGCAGGTCCCACGTCCTCGTGCTTCAGCCACACCACTGTGGCAGGGCTGGCACCATGTTCCGGGGGTGATGGACCCCCACCCTGGCTTGGGAGCCGCCAGCTCAGGGCCAGGTGCTTGGGGCTTTGCAGAGACATCTGGGGCCTTTTGCTTTTTATTTGATGCCACCATGTGGAAGAAGCAACTCACAGCAGCAGATCCCTGCTCCCAAATCCCTGCTCCCAGGTCCCTGCCAGCAAAGCTCCTAAAACCAGGATGCAGATGGGGAAGGATGTGGTCCAAGGAAGCCCTCCACTGCCAGTTGGCCAGGAGGCTGCCCAAGGACATTGTACCTATCTTTCTGTCTGTCTGTCTGTCTCCATCCATCTTGCTCTCCCCTGCAGCTCGACTACCTCAGGGCATTAAGAGGGGCTGGCAGAGCTGAGCTGGGCTCTGCAGTATCCACCAGTGCGGGGCCGGGTAAAGGCACTCACCGCTCATGGAAGAAGAAAACGTAGACGGTCCCGATAGATGCCATGATCCAGATGATCCAGCGCATGTGGGAGGCCCAGGGACCCAACTCCCGCAGGTTCAGCCTGCAAGACCCAGGTCTGGGGTGAGGCGGGTCTAGGGCAGCACCCCGGTCCGGGCTGCGGGCAGCGAGGTGCCAGGGTAATGCTGCCCCTCACCCTTATGCAAAGCTCCTAAAACCAGGATGCAGATGGGGAAGGATGTGGTCCAAGGAAGCCCTCCACTGCCAGTTGGCCAGGAGGCTGCCCAAGGACATTGTACCTATCTTTCTGTCTGTCTGTCTGTCTCCATCCATCTTGCTCTCCCCTGCAGCTCGACTACCTCAGGGCATTAAGAGGGGCTGGCAGAGCTGAGCTGGGCTCTGCGGTATTCACCAGTGCGGGGCCGGGTAAAGGCACTCACCGCTCATGGAAGAAGAAAACGTAGACGGTCCCGATAGATGCCATGATCCAGATGATCCAGCGCATGTGGGAGGCCCAGGGACCCAACTCCCGCAGGTTCAGCCTGCAAGACCCAGGTCTGGGGTGAGGCGGGTCTAGGGCAGCACCCCGGTCCGGGCTGCGGGCGCAGCGAGGTCAGGGTGATGCTGCCCCTCACCCTCATGGCTGTCCCACCAAATGGTCTTCCCAACTTGTAACTTCAACTTAAAGGGGTTGAAATCTATAGGATAGGAAGGTTTTGTGGAAAGGGGTAGGGTACAGCCTCAAGCAGAGCCAAAGCCAGAGAGGGAAACCCTATTTGTTGGAGCCAGGCTGATTTTCTCCCCTCCAGTGGGGCCAAGCGATGGCCCCCACCCACTGGCAACTCACCAGGGAGCGTACGACGCCGCGATGAAGAAGTAGATCACCATCCTGTCAAACATGTGCAAGCAGTGCTCCACGGTCCTGCAGGACGGACAGACAGATGGGTCACAGCCTGTGGCACCGGGGGCCTCCAGACCCTCTCCCCCTTCCGCAGCCCCAGGCGATCAGGGCTGGTACCTGAGATGCCTCTTCTTCCAGGAGATGGTGTGGAAAATGGTGGAGACGATGAAGAGGCTGGACAAACCAAAGCCATAGATCCAGGCTGAGATGGTTTCCCACTGGTCGTCGGAGAGGATGTAGAGGATGGAGCTGCCGAGGATGCTGGGCAGGATCCAGAACTGGAAGGGAGAAGCAAACCTGTTGTTTACTCTCTGCTTTTCCATTGAGCAGCTACAATACAGTCTCTGCTTTTCCTTTTAGGTGGTTTTTTTGCTTCTGGTTGAAGCTACCACCCATAAGGGGCAGGCTGGCTGCCCACACTGGCCAGGCAGGGTCTCTCCCTGTGTGGTGCAGCTCCAAAGTAGCTTCTCCAGGTGGAGGCAGGGGGGAAGGAGGAAGGCACAAGGAGTACGGATCCCTCTGAGTCATCTCCCAGGGCTCGGAGCAGGAGCTGCCAGCTCCCGAGGGAATCCCTGATGTGGGGAGTGCTTGCTCCCGCGCCTGTGTAGGCAGCCCCATGGGGCGCCTGTCACCTTTCCTGCTGTGAAAAACACTCCATTTTCAGGGAGCTTTGCAAAATACTCCTGCTCCACTAAGCACACAGCCGGCTTCCCTGGGGTGACAGGGCCATGGTGGGTGAGAGCAAGGAAGATGCACACCAGCTTCCCGGGGCAGAAGGAGGGAGAGCATCCTCGCTCCCCGGGAGCACCTGGGGCACATCTGCATCATCACAGCCCCGAGACCCTCAGGAGCTGCTCCAGGGCTCAACACACCATTTTTAATCATAGAATCATTTAGGTTGGAAAAGACCTTTAAGATCATCGAGTCCAACCATAAGGACTGGTGTCCTTTGAGGTTCCTCAGGGGATCCACAGAGAGCCGGGCACCGTCCTCCCTCGCCCTGGGACAAGGACAGGGACTCACTGCGTGGGTGGCACAGTTCGCCGCGTGCTCGTACTCTGTCGGCTGGTACCTGCAGTTGGACGGAACGCGGTGATTCATGAACCTGCAGCGAGAAGC
Source organism: Aptenodytes forsteri (assembly GCF_000699145.1). Lineage (NCBI taxonomy): Eukaryota > Metazoa > Chordata > Aves > Sphenisciformes > Spheniscidae > Aptenodytes > Aptenodytes forsteri. The sequence continues at coordinate 8,201,705 of NW_008796063.1, forward strand.
AGGGAGAGAAACACGCTCAGGGGATGGGGTTTGGGGGAAAGCCCTTTGGGAGGGGTCTGCACAGGGACACCCACCAGCCCCCCAGCCTGGAGCCCCACCTCGGCTCGGCTTTGCTCCAGCTGCCCTGCAGAAGTGACCCCGGCACTGGGCATGGCTTGTCCATCTGGCTGGCCCCAAATGCCAGGACCCCAAGTCTTGCTCAGCTACGGCTCAGGCTGAAGCGTTTCCCGGTAGCTGCCGTTGCTTGGAGAGCAGAAGGTAGAAGACAGCTCTGCCTGCTGCTGCAGGCAGGAGAGGGCAAACAGGGCAGCGGTGGGAAGTATGCAGGGGAAGCTGCTGCAAGGATGGATCGATAAGGTCGGAGCATCTCCCGACCTGTCCTGGGATGGGGCACAGGTGACGGTCAGTGGCGTGTCCAGCTGCCAGCTCCTGTGACACTGGCACCTCTCACCATCTTCATTTCACAGGTGGAAAAACTGAGACACCATGTAACAACACAATCTGGTTACAGCCCATCTACCCCAGAGAAAATGGACCAGCACAGCCCTGGCAGCGGAGAAGAGGGCACGTGGCTGCGGGTCCATGACCCATCCGGCGGTGACACCCTCATGTCACAGCAGTGTGCCCGGCTCCAACGAGGGTATCCCCACGATGCCTTCGGTTTCTGGGTGACACCTGCACCTACCTCCTACCCGCCGGGGGCCGCATGTCCCAGCACAGATTGCTGCAGGGGGAAACCCCACCACGCTCCCTTGGAAAACTGTATCTTTATTTCTGTTTCTCTTAGTCTGAGGTATCAGCTTGCTCTTGGCATTTGGAGGAACGTATCGATTTCCCCTATCGCATCAACACACAACGATAAAAAATGATGTTGGGCTTGGCTAGTCCATTGCTAGGTACATAGCGCTGTATTAAGAGGCAAATTAAATGTGCATCCGTGATAGGAGGTCGGAGCAAAGCGCTGCCTTGCTCAGCATCCTCTTCTGGCAGGGGCCAGCAGTGGAGGCTTAGAGAAAGGGAATAAGAAACGGGCAAATAGAGAGTGATCCTTCCCTGCCTGCTCCTGGTAATCAGGGGTTTAAAGACCTTTTCTGCTGTGGCTCAGGTCAGGATGGCCGAGATGAGCGGGCGCCAGCGGGGCTGCCCTGTAGGACCTGGGCTAATTGCTTTCTGACCCCGTTCGCTCTCGGCTCCGTAACCATCTGTGGCGCATTTCATAGCTGAGCTGCGCGCGGCGAGGGGGTGAGGGGGCTGGCAGGACCTTGCCGCCGGGCACAGGGTGACCCCGCGGTCCGGGGCACTGGGAAAGGCAGTAAAAGTCCCCTCTCCCCATCCCAAGCCACTCATGCCCACGCGGACTCCTCCTACCAGGCAGCTCAGACCCACTGCCTGAGTTGCTCACTGCTATCTATTAAAAGTGAGCCAGGATGGATTAAATAGCTCAAATAACAAGGGTTTGAGTGTGGGGGGAGTATGACCACAGCAGGCTTGGGCATGCAAGGCGTGACAGCCCACGCGGGGACCGTGTCCCCAGCCCCTTCCCTGCCTGCTGCCAGACCCCAGCGCTGCGGGAAGAAGTGTGGTCACTGTCACCAAAAAATGTCTTGAATTAAGAGGGGGAAACAGAGAGGATTAAGCTCCCACCACTCTGCAAATCGAGGACCCACGCTGGGTAAATCAGGGCTTAGCAAGGCTGCCGTGGCCGGGAAGCAGCCAGGCATCCTTGGGGACGTGGCTGTGCCTGGCGTGTTGTCGCCTCCATTCCAGGGGATACCAGGGATGCCCTCCCCATCCTGCCGCTCCGTCCACGAGGGCTGGCCGGGCTCCCTGTGCTTGGGCCATATCCCCCTGGCGGGAGGACATTACTGTCCCCAGTGTTGCCAGGAGACTGTCCCCAGCTCCCCTTCATTTTCTGCTTCCCTTTCTTTTCCCTTTTAATAATAAGAGGAGGAGGGGGAAGCCCAGACATCCCACGTGACGTCGTGGTTGCTGAGGAAACATGTACGAGGCCTTTTCCTTGAATTTATTTGTTTTAACAAAGCCCCGCGCAGTCTCCCCTCCATTCTGGTGGTTGCTGTTCAGAGCAGTAATGGGGAGCAGTGGCGGGCCCAG
>NW_008796063.1:8204158-8214686 GCF_000699145.1 Aptenodytes forsteri
GGGGGGCAGTGGGGGGCCCAGTTCCCACAGCCCCTGCCCCAGGGCCGAGGGGTGCCTGGACCCTTTGGGAAGGGATCCCTGGGGTGCAAATATCCTCCCTAGCTCTGGTACAGGGATGGAGAGGCCGGGAAGGGCCACCCCGGCCAACCCCACGGGATGAGGTCGAATAGCGTGTGTGTCCCTGAAGTCCAAAGCCGTGCTGGTGCGGCACACTGCAAACGCCTGCTTTTCCCGGAGGGAGAAATAGCCTTGAGGAGGAACTTTTTTTTGACCTGGGGAGAGATTGCTTTTGTTTTCCTGCCCTGCTTTCTAATAAGCATAATCCTGTGAAGGATGGGAAACGGAGCATCGTGGATGTGGGACCTGGCTGCAAAGTGCCGGGCCAGCCTGGGTACAGCGGGGCCCTCCCAGAGCAGCCAGCATTGCATTTTGGGGCTAGTTGAGCACATTTTTGTGGTCCTCTGTGCTCAGGAGCAGAGCTGTGCAAACAAGCGTGGGAGCAGCCAGTGTTTGCACATGTCCTGGCAGGGCAGGATGAGTCCCTGACTGCCCTGGAGCACCTTGCTCCCCAGGGGTGCGGAGGCCATCTCCTCGCCTTCTCTTCTTTCCTGGGATTTTATCTACCTCCCAGACCATCCCGGGATGCCAAGCATCCATCCAGCTCATGTCATCCCTGTGCACGCTGGGCATGGGTGCGGGGCAGGGCGCGGGGAGCCATGCATCACTCCCAGCCTGCAGAAAGTTGCCGTGCCGGTGTGCAAAACCAGCCTCAAACCTGAGCTCCAGCCCGGACAGACAGACAGACACACTCAGGGAGGGCACCCACGACTCTCGTTAGAGCTGATGAAAGCCGAGCCCCAGGGTGGCTGCTGCGTGTTTCCCAGCCCTGGCTCTGTGCGACTGGGGTCAGGAGAAGGGGAATTGCTGGCAGCCAGGCAGAGCTCCGGGTTTTTTCAATGCAAGAAAATAAGGAGAAAAAGGGAAACGCCACCCCAAACTTAGATCTGATCCCTACAGCAAGTCTTCTGTCCAGCTGGCTGAATCCACGATCATCACCAGCTCCGTGTCATTGCACCCGTACGCTTGGGGACACGCTGGCAGTGACCCTGGGGTGGGAGGAGACGACAGCAGCTTGTCCCCAACAGCCTCCAGCCTACGCTGCCACCCGCCCGGGGACCCAGCAAAGCCACAGTGATGTGGCTCACTCGACACAGCCAGCCCAGGAAGCCGCGGGCAGGTGATTACACACCGGCTGGGTGCTTCAATGCATTTTAGCAGGTGCTTTAGGAGTGCAAAGTCCAAGAGACACAGAAAAGTTTAAAACCTCCTGCATGGCAAGGAACGCGAGCGTGTTAATTTTCAGGGATGGTGCATGGGAAGCAGAGACCCGAGGGGCTCCTGGGCACCTTTTTCTCCCAGTACCTTTTCTGGCAGACGCTATACAGACTGGCCATATGAAGATGGGGAGCCTGGTGGGGGTCCGAGCAGGGGTTAGTCATTGCTGCCCCAGGGTTTTTGCCTGCCCTGCTTGTGCCCTGCTTGTGCCTGCTTCCCCCTGGCCCCTTTCCCAGGGAGGGAGACTGAAAAGGGCCAGTGCAGCAGGCTCCGGCCAGGGAAACAAAGAACCCCTTGTCCCACGCAGCCGGGGCAAAGTGCAGAGCCGGCTTCCCAGGCTTGTTCCTTTCTCCTTCTCTTTCTCCCACTCTGTTTTTTTGTGGCTTTGGGGTGGGATTTTTTTGATTTTTTTAAAGACTTTTATCCAAGAACAAAGTTCTGACTTCAAAAATCATGCAGATCTGCCTGGCTCTTGCTTTGCCGGGGTGGGGGAGAAGAAGGTAACAAGGGGATTAAATTAAATTATTCCTCGGGATGGTTCACGTGTGAGCATTTGAGCTCTTCTGGAGGCACCAAGACAACCTGGATCAGCCACTCCATGGGCACCACACACTCACACGGGCAGAGCCATGGGACACTTTGCAGGAAAGCTGTCCCCTACACACACCAGGGGGGGAACAGCCCTAACAGAGACCCAGGCCAGGCTGCGATTTGGGAGAGATGGTGTTTAGTCCTGCCTTCGACACTGACTCTCTGGCCAGCCTCTGCCACGTCACTTCATCTCCCTCTCACCCCCCTTTCCCCCTCTCCAAGTGAGGATAATGATTTTGACATCCTCTAGGTGAGCTGGTGGAAGGATAATGTGAGAAGGGTGTAAAATCACCACTAGGATACGGATGGGGAGGTGTGAGCTGGGGGTTGCCTCTACTCCCATTGAACAGCTCACCCCTGCTCTTGCAAGAAGCCGGTCCAACACCCAACACCCCCAACCCTGCTATAAATCAGGCTATATACACGACACGTGGCTGCGTATCTATGCGTTGAGTAGCTGGGCTCCCCCTACACATTGCTGAGGCCATGGCCATGGCCGTGACACTCGAAAAGCCACCACATCCCCTTCACAACCCGCGAAGCACTAAATGTCAGAGCCGTGGGTTGCACTGTGGGCTGGGGGACGAAGGAGCAGCCGGCATGTCCAAGGTTGCTCCCAGGTGATGTGAATCTCCCCAGACCAGCTAATTGCTACAGGTTTCACGTGAGAATGCCTTATAAAAGGGCTGGGCTTGCTCAGGATCTGGTCTAATGTCTTTGGAGGTGGGATGCTGGTTTGCTTTGTATTCACCCTCCTGCCCAGGGAGCTGGGCGGTTCCCGGAGGTTTGACTGCAAATCGAGGGGATTTCTCCTTCTCTTTGTGACTGGGTGTTACAACTGGTTTTTAAGTAACAGAGGAGCTGTTGAAGGATTGTATTCTGATGTTGGCATCTTGTCAGAGAGGAAGGATGGAGAAAGCCTTTGCTGGATGCTGATCAGCAGTGGCGGTAAGTCCTGCTGGGGCCCTTTGGGTTGTCCCTTGGTAGAGCAAGTGTTGTGATGCCTGAAGTGACAGCGATAGAGCAGATATGTCCCTGCAGGGCAGACCGGCCCCAGACCTCTTTTCCATGCATGGTCTGGATTTGCCCTAATGAGCTCAGAGGCTGCACACCCAGTGCAGATGCCAGGGCTTGGTCCTCGGGCTTGCACTCATGTGTGAGCTGCTGCAGCAGCATCCCTGTAAGCTGTGGCTTGGCACATGCTCTGCTTCTGACCTGTAATCTGGTAATGCTCCAGCTGCAGTCCCTGCTAAGAGGCTTCATCCCCCTGAGCTCCTCTGTGGCTTGTAATTAGCTCAGTCCTGGGGAGCTGTGTGTGATGGTGTGGTGCAGGGCCCCGAGCGCTGCTCACTTATGGGGCATGATCCCAGGATGCAGGAGACAGAGCAGAACCACAGGGATGTGCTCAGGGTCCCCCCTCAAGTCCAGGACATCAATTCTGCAACTCAGTGACATGGGAAAGGCTCAGCAGCCTTCCTCTCTCCCCCTGTGGTTGCAGCTCCTGGTGCAGAGCCTCCAAACTCTGCAGTACCGCAAAGCTGCTTTATCCAGCCCAGGAGCACTTGAGAAATCCTGCTTTTCCTTCCTACCCATTGACACAGGAGCCTTTGTCACTGGGAAGCAGAAGGCTCAGGCTGATGCTGCCCAGCATTGCCATCTGCAGAGCCACCCACGCAGGCATGCGCATGGCTGCGTGGCACCCCGTTAAGAGCTGAAACCTCTATTTCCATGCCTGCTCCTTGGTGCTTGCATGCTCCTATGCGAACATATGGTGCTCCTGGTTTGGAAAGCTGAGCTGTGTGTACTGTAAGCTTGTGGGTTGTCTCCCTGGGCCAGAGGGGGAAAGGGGCAGCTGGGGCAAGCCTGCTCCGTGGGCTACTCCTTTGATTCCAGCCCATCCCACATGAGAAGGGACAGGAGGGCTGATGGAGCAAGACAGTGCAGCGTTTTCTTTTGTATTGGTTCCTGGCATCGTGCAAAGAGCTGGCAGCTTGGGTAGGGAGCAGAAAATGAAAGGCTTTTCATCTAAATCAGTATTTCTCAACCTTTTTTATGGGTAAATTAGCAGATCACCAGATTTCTGGAGTAACCTGCCAAGATGCTCCTGGTGCAAGCCTTGCTTCCGCAAAGCAAGTCAAAACAGGCTACAGATTGAATCGTCATTCATCACCTCTGATTACCCTCATGCCCATTTTGCTCATTCCCAGCACTTTGACATGTGGTAACACCCTGGGCTGGCTGGCTGTAGACCATCCCCTGGCACTATATAGCCTGCATGCCATGAGAAATGCTGAACAAGTCTGCTTGCTGACTTAGAGAAGCTCCCAGACAGGGACCATGTGCTCAGCCATGTCTGTGCTGTACCTGGCTCTGAACCACAGGCACAGATGTCCCCCATGAACGGACAGGGAAGACACCCCATCCCCAGCACATCCTGCTACCACGGCAGTGGGTACATGAGGGGCCGAGGCTGGCAGGAGGGAATATGCTGCTATTTCCCTGAACACACCAGGGACCACACCAAGGGTATACCCGATTCCTGTTCCTTGCTCCTCACTCTAGCAGAGACAAGCATGGGAGGCTCCAAGCCAGGCTGGACACAGGCATAGACCATTTCTGGACCCGTGAGAGCCCATATATATCTAGCAGGGCTTGGTTGGTGGGTGGAAACTCAGCAGGTAATTCCCAGCATGGTCATAACTGTCCATATTCCCATCCTCTGTGCAAGGATATTTATTTTTCTCTCCAGCAGGCTTTCTGCTGTTTATGTAGATGGCATCTCTAACTCTTCCAAGGCAATTCATGACCCTGCAACTACAGCAGAGCTGTTTGTTTATTCACAACAGATGGGATTGGTGAGTGTTTCACAAATTACGTTCTGAGCTGGGACTTCTTGTTTCATTTGGTACTTGTGAGACCTCCAACAACAGCTGATTAGTCACAAAATGACTCTGATGTCCCAGGTGTTTCGTGAATGTTAGGAGGACTGTTTCCAGAACTGAAAATTCTCTGTTATTCCCTCTTTGCTTGTCTGGGAAGTCATCGTGCATGTTCCTTGCTGCCTTGCCTGCACTGCCTTGAGCACAGAAGTTAGTGGGACAAATCCTGAGCTGGCTCTGCCTGCTTAAACTCTGCAACAGCCTGAGGTGGGCAGGGAGTGAGCGTGACCACCAGCCCCTCTGCCTGCTGGCAGAGGATTTGGACAGTTTGGGGGCTGGAGCCTTCCCAGCCTCTAACCCTGGCTGCCACTGTGACTGTGAAATTACATGGGCAGGTCACGGTTTCTCAGGTCCATAAAGTCTCCCCATAGCATCCCCTGAGAGACAGGGCCAGGTTCTCATTTAGGATTCCTGGATGCTACTCAAGTACAAATGATATCTGTAAATTATTCAGCAAATGCCTCTGGACAACGAAGGCACAGAAGGAGAATCATGCATTTCACCAGCCAGGCAAGCAGATACTAGGATTTCCATTAGTATTATTTGCAACAGAGAGCAGGGCTGTGTCTAGTGCTACAGTACCAGCCAGTCTTGCTGAGCGCAGCAGAGGAGGTAACTCCTTGCCCCTGACCTGCTGATCTCTCCCTGCATAAAATCCTTTCCTCAGCAGCAGCAAGCCTGGACTATAAACTTGAACAGGAGCACAGGCTTGGATCCAAACTCTCCTGAAGGTCAGCACTGCTCAGCTCAACTAATTGTCATCTGTTTGCATCAGGAGTATGATGTTCGTGGTATTGTGTTATCATGAGAAGTTACAGTGGATCACATCGAGCCCATTGGACTCTGGATTTTCACTGCATGAAAATGTTGAGGTTCAATCACACCTGGAGGACCCCAAAGGGAGACCTGAGCTCTGTGTGTTTGGTCATGTCTCCTCTGCCTTGCTCAGCCCCTGCTCTGAGCATCCATCCCCTTGCAGCATCTCTCTGGGTACTCAACCTTCTGCAGCTGCAGCCAAGCACCCCCCAAGAGCAATGAACTGAAATAACAGTCGTGCTCTTTTCCCTTCCTTTCCATAGGAGCTGTAGTTGGTTTGCATTGCTTTGTCTCGCTGTGGAGCTGGGGGTGTGGGAAGGAAGGAGGAAGGGAAGGCAAGCCTGGGAGTAGTCCTGGCAGAGCCCCGTTTCTCACATTCACTGACCTGCTGCGCTGGGCAGTGGCTTGAATTTCCCATGCATCGTGTTGGCAGCCACCTCATGAAGCTGGCCATAGCGAGCTGTGCCAAAGAATCACATCAGGCTGATATCCAACACTGGCTGAAGGAAGGAAAAGACCATCGTGCATCCATTTCCCAGGCAGCCAAGAGACCGTCCTTCCCCCAAAAGCACAAGGTACAGGGCTTGGCTTGCCCGCTGCTGCACACCTCCAATGCAGTGATCCCCACCTGAGCCCATCCTGCCGGGTCCCCCAACCCTCCCAAAGGAGGGAAAGGGGCAGTTTGAGGGAATACCCCATAGCAAATGGTGCTCCAAGTACTTGTTGCCTTTCAAATACCTGGCTCCAATGATAACTGTACCCTGGGCATCTAAACCTACATGAGATGAATCCTACCAGTACTGTCTTAAGAGGGTATCTGAGTCAACCTGGCCCCACAGAGCAACTGATATGGAATTGGTCGGTGATATCAGGTGATCCTGGTTTTCCCTAGGTATTCTGGGGGCCTCCCCATCTCTTGGAGCAGTGCCTTTTGCAGCAAGGGGACCTGCTCAGCTGGGGGCTGCCTGGCAGGTCTTGCTGGGGATGGTGGGATGGGGCTGGTGCTTGCACGGTGAGGAGCCCCTACCTCTCGAGCAGCTCCGAGCTGTGATATCAATGCTGAAAGCTTTTCCCTTCCCACTGCTTCATCCCACGTGGGCTGTGGGGGAAGCAGAGCTCTTGGAAAGCGTCTTGGCGTGTGTGGCAGCAGGCAAGGGCTGCGTGTGCTTTCACTGCAAAGCAAACAGGGACCAGATCTTCCCAATGCGGTAGCTCTGCTCAGGCTGTCAGCCTGGCATTGCTTTTCTGGTGTTTGGGGTCTGAGCACCCCAATGTTTTCTCTCGCTCCTCTTCCTGCTGGTTCTCCTCTCCCTCTCTTGCCTGGAGATGCTGGAGGAGGGGTTGGTGAATGTCTCCTTGCTCAGTAATTACAGGTGCAGGGAGCAACAAGGAAGGTCTTCCCAGCTGTCTTTCCCCAAACTCAGAGGATTTGCTTTTGAGCAAGTGTAGAGTTCAGCTCTCCAACCCCTTATGCCAGTGAGGAGGTGGCAGTGTCTACATTGCGGACACCAGGCAGGTGAGGACAAGCCTGGACCACGCACCTACAGAGGCCGCTGCTCTCCCTAACCTCCTGCTGCTTCTGGGCTGAGAAATTAATGTGGATTTTCCTGGCTGCTCCTCTTTGTTACTCTGCATAGGGCAAGACAAGCAAACGCAACAAGATTTAGAGCTTTTTACATGAACAAATCAAATTGTGAACTGCTATCAGTTAATTAGGATGATTCAGTGCCCTGCGCAGCCTGCAGCTCCCAGCAAACCCCTCTCCACTGGCTGCTCCGGAGCTGCTGAAGCCAGCCAGATACAGCAGCTCCCTGCTTAATCATGTTTCCTTTCAATTATGGCTCTGGATGGCCAAAGTTCGGGAAGCGTTTTGTGTCCCTGCAGGGAGATTGGGGCTGAGCCACAGCCCCACGGCAGCTACATGGGCAGGAGGCACCAGACCATGTCTGAGTAAAAAGTGGGCCAAAGCAGGGTCAAAGTTGGCGGTGAGGTGGAGGGGAGGGATCAGTTACTGGCTCGGTGTAACCTGGTCGATGAGACTCAATCAAGATGCGACTTGCCACTGATCTGTTGCTCGGGGGGGAAACCAGCACCGTTTTGGTGAGCTGGGAGGAGGAGAGGAAAGGGTGGAGGAAGAAGGGGGGAATAACTGTCTAGTGGTTGGATAAAGCAAGAGGAATCACATCTGCTTGCACCCTGTAACTGCATGCTGCTGCCGGTGTCATGGCTGAATTTGGCCTGTCAGGCAGGAGGTGGATATCATTTGCCATGGTGCAGGCTGTGAGCGACAGGGAAAGCCTTGCAGCAACGGCATGCTTTAACTCCCTTTCCTCATGGTGGCAGAGATGGAAGAGCCTCCTGGACTCCGCAGCAGAGCAGAAACCACCAGCCTCATTTATAACTACAACCTGCTCAAACAGCATCCCTATTCCTACCACAGCAACAGCTCCCTCCGCTTGCTTTCTTCCCCTCCACCCCAACTGCGATGCTCCATCTCCAAAGCCCAGCTGGGAGGGATTCAGGGACACCCCAGTGCCCCTCCAGCCCCAAGATTTCTCCTGGCAGTTCACAAAATGCTCCCATATTGATTGCTGCCTTTCATCTCTTTGTTCAAAGCCTGGTGCCTTTGCTACAGCTTTCACACAACAGGTCTTTCATCACCACGCTGTTTTTTATTTATTCCTTTTGGCGAGTGTATTGATGGCCAAGTTCCTCCTTTCTTGGTCCTCACTCAAAATTAGATAAAACAACATTAAAAATGAAGCTGTTCCAGGCTTTTCCACTACAAGGAAAACTTTCTAATTTTTTTTTTCAAGGAAGGCCACAAGCAAGAGTTTCTCATCCTCTGAAAAGATGTCACAAGATGCTTCTGATGACTTGGAGGGCATGTGCCACCGTGGCTCCTGCTCATGCCAGTCCCCATTGCAGAGCCCGGTCCCTGTTACTTGCAGCCCAGGGAAGCTGATAGAGCACCCCGGCACAAAAGGAGCAGCTTTTAGGGTCTCTTTTGGGAAATGCCATGGCAGAGCATTTCTGCAGAGAGGAGAGCTGGTGTGTGTGGAGTGTGGGGGGGATGGGGATTAGCCAACTGTCATTTTTAAGCACTAGGCTAAGAGGATCTCTGCAGTGATGTAGGAAGCTCTGGATTAGCATCTTGTGCTGGTGATCGCCTTGGCATGTCTTGGGGTGAAAGCCAAGGGAGCGCCCACCTCCTCCTGCTCCCTGTCCAGCCCTGGCACCCAGCGAGAAGTGGAGGATGCCCCTGCGGACCCGACCCTTCCCATGCCCTGCAACCCCTGCCCTGCACACGGGCTATATCCCTGCAAGGCACTCTGTAACACCTCATCCCCATTTAACAAGTTGTCCCTAGAAAGGACCATCGCAAAGTTTGAACGTGCTAATTTTGGATAAATCAAGCAACAGGCTGGCAGATGGGTTCTGCTGGGGGGGGCCTGAGGTGGGGGGCAGCCCCTGCTCTGCTGCCCGGCTCCCAAAGAGCCTCTGCACCACTGCTGTAGGGCAAAGGTACAGTTTTTCTCCTCCTCTGGGGTGACAGAGCTTTGCTCGGCCTCATCTCCCCCTGGCTCTGTCTTCTGTATGCCAGCTGAGTAAAACAGTTTTGAATTCTCTGTTTTCACAAGGAGTTTTGGACCAGATGCATCGTGCAAACCTGCTAGGTACCTCCTGCATCTCCCCCAAGTAAAGGTTATCAGGAGGCAGCTACAGCAACAAAACGGTCTTTGAGCAGGTGCCCACATGTTTCAAACAGCTTTTGGAGGTGCAAGCGTGGATTTTCCCCATGGGATGCCTGGAAGGAGAGATGCTGGTGGCTTGGGGGGGTGGGAGGGAGGTCTCCTGCCCTTACCCAACCCAGGCAAACATCCCTCAGGGATGCTTCTGCCTGAAGCAGGCAAGAAACACCATCACCACTCTTTTCCAGACAAGTTTTTCTCTGGTATCTGACTCTAATAGGACCACTGGGAGTCTCACAGTGGCGGCAGCAGCAGAGCTGAATGCCCCCAGGAACTGTGCCAGCCTGTGGGACCCTCCGCAGCCATGAAAACATCCCCACCACAGTCACAGAGAGCTGGGGACAAAGCCTGTCCTCGGTGCAAAACTGAGCACCCCCAACACCCCCCTGAGCCCCGTCTGGCCATGCATCGCCCAGCGCTCTGTGATCTGACTCATCCTCGGCCACCCGGCGTGCTGGAGGGCTGTGGGTGGCCGCTGTCCCCGTGTCACCCACCAGCTCCCTGCTAAAGGCTACATCTGATCCCGCAGCAGCGTGCGTGACCAAGTGCCCTCTGACCCATGCCTGGTGGTCCTCAGGTTTCCCCCTACGCAAGTAATGCCATGAGGTTTCCTAACGCACCTGAGTTGCTAAAACAAGTCCCTGCTGCTGCTGGAAAACCTCCCTGGGTATTTCACAGCGGAGGGGTAAAGGATCCACACCGTTGCATCCCATTGCGAGCCCTGCAGAGCCCCTGGGTCCTGGCTGGGGGAGCCACCCCGAGGGGGCTTCACCTGGGCACAGAGGGACCCTGGTCAACATTGGTCCCTCCATGGAGGGTTTGCAGCCAGCGGTGGGGTCGGTCCCCCAGCAGTGGGAGGACAACGGTGAAGTTAGACCCAGCAAAAGGCAGCGAGGGCTCCCAAGGATGCTCAGAATCCCTTAGGGCTGCAGAAAAGCAGGTAGCCTTCTCCCAGAAGACCAGCCCGCACGTGCCCTGGGCTTTGGGGCACTCAGCAGCTTTTGAAGGTCCTTTCGGGCTCCATCCCCGCCGGAGCTGAACCCGGGCAGGGGCTGGGGCTGTCCTGGGGCTCCGCAAGCACCGGGGGGCCGGGGG
>NW_008796063.1:8215265-8218204 GCF_000699145.1 Aptenodytes forsteri
GCACCGAGATGTCCCTGCCTGCATGCTGCCTGCCTCAGGGCAGGGCCAGCCCGCCCCGGCGTCCCCAGGGACTTGCTTTGTTTGGCTTTGCTTTTATTTATTTGATTTTAATGATTTTTTTTCCCCATTATTTTCCAGGGGCCCCGGCAGGGGTGGGCGGCTCTGCCCCAGCCCCATCACTGCGGGGTGCCCGTGGGTGGGGACACGACTCCCACCAGCATCCCACCATCCCTCCCTGCTCGGGAGAAGGGGGAGGAAGCAGCGCGACAGCAAGTCAAGGACTGGAGACCCCAGGATCCTCACCCCGTCTCCATCTTAAGCCTTCACCCCTCCATCCTCTACATCACCCAGGGCGGCTCTCACAGGAGGTGAGATCCCAACGTACATCTGAGGTTGGGCAGCTCAGAGAGGAGCTCTAAAGGGCAATGGGGGCTTGTCTGCAGGCAGATGGCCATCATCCCTGCCCACCCTGTGCCAGAGACTGCAGGCACCTTCAGGCCAGCAGCTAAGGGACAAGAAAGGTGATGTAAGGCCAGCAGCAACTGGAGGAGGAGAGCCCTGGTCTCCCCAGTGCAACCTCTCCTTGCTGATGCTGTAATAACATTGATGGGAGGAAGGCGGAACAGCTGAGGACATCTCAACAGAAAGCATTATGCTCATATGGCCATTTCCACGGGAAATCACACACACGCACACATCTTCCAAAAGCCAAAACGGACAAAAATTAAGGGGTCCCTTAATTCAAGGCATGAATTAATCCTGCCACCCTCTGCAACCCCTTCCAAAAGCAGCTCATCCCCCCAGGGGATGCAAAAGGGGTGATGCTCCAGGTTCATGGTGCATTGCGGGGTGTCCTCAACACACACAAGAAGCACCTCGGTTGCCCAATGCCAGCTCCTGGCATCAGGGTCAGCCTCCCTTCACGTTTCCCATCATGGATGGAAGATGCTGTCAGGGACCAGGCTGGTGACAGTGGGATCCAGGGGGTGCGGGGGGAACAAAATAAGCCCCATCTTTGGCAGGACCTTCCCAGCGTATCTGGGACAGCCAAGCCCCGGCTGAGAGCAGCAGGTCCAAGCTGAGATGCAGAGTGAGATCATCTCCAAAAACCTCTCCCACGCTCTGCCACTTAGCGGGGAAGATTTTTTTCAAGTTCCTTCCCCAGCCCTCTAGATGACGAGGCTTTGGCAAAGGCTATTTCATGGTGCCTGTGCCCTGCTTTACCTTTTTCTGGGCCTGAATAGGGGAGGGAGAGAAAACGGCGATAAACTGCCTTTAACAAAATAACCCCTATCCCTGAAGCCCCCAGCCTGCACCCGGGGGTGCTGGCAAAGGACACCTGAAGTGAACCATCAGTCCCGAAATAGATCTGTCTCAGAGGGCAAAAGGCAAATTGAATGAAAAATAAGTTACTATTTTTGAAGCCTGAATCCAGTTGTTATGGCAACCAAAGCCTCGCGCATCATGCTGGGGAATGGCTGCAGCCCCAGCGCTGCCTCCAAACCCTGCGGCCGGAGAATCGCAGGCAGCCGGGAGCTGCTCGATGGTGGGATGCGGAGATGTCCGTGCTCACACCACCTGTACCCATCCGGGACACATCCCCTCCCCACGCGGCAGCTCCCCTCGCGTCCTTGCTTTTCTTTCCTCCTCCACCCCTGGTGCTCTCCCCACCTTCTTGCAAAGATCTGAGTAATTGTAATGATGTTAAGAAGAGTTTCCAAGATTCAGGGGTACCCTGAATGCAGTGACATTTTTGTAATGTCACCAAAATGGGCAGGTCTTGTAGAGTTTTCCTTTAGCGGAGGAATGGGTCATGAAGCCCAGGGCTGCTTCCTCTGCAAAATATGTGAAGTCCCAAACCCTGGAGGAGTCCCATAGCTAGAGACACCTCTGTGTGTTGTCCTCCGCTCCCGATGACGGGTCCCAGCAGGATCCTGGCTGTGACCGGTGTGAACATCCACGCCTGTGGGTGCTACGATGGTGGTGTTGGGCTCTCCTGGCAGCACACGCTGTAGTCACATTTCCCCAGGGAGGGAGTTTTTCCTGCACGTTAAGCTGCTGGAGCCAGCAGTTAAGAAAAGAGACAATTTGAGATTAAAATCTGCCATCTCTTAGCAGGAAAAACCTCCCCACGAGAGAAGAAACTTTGGATGGGTAGAAGGAGTTACGGGACACATGGATGGGTTGGCAGCAGCTGTAACGGAGGCAGAGGCGAGCGCGGGGGGCAGGACCGGCTGGGGGGTGGCCGTGGGCCGTGGCAGGGTGGGCGCAGGGCAGCAGAGTGCTGGGCCAGGGCTGCTTGGGTTTAAGCCGTTTGGAAGAGTCTCCTCGCCAGCAGCTGGAGGGTGGTTAAACATTGGGGAGCCCAGAGGGTCCCTTATACATCAGGGGGCTGCCAGGCTGGTGAAGGAGGTGGCTCCATCACTCCCCGCCGCTGCACGTGCATCACTCATGAACCCTCCCGGATAAGCTGGTCCCAGAGGCACGAACCCCAACACCCTGCGCTCCCCAGTGCGGCTCATTTCCCCGAGATTAATTATTTTCAGGACCAAGGCCTTGGTTTCGATCCCGTTTCCACATATTCCTAGTTCGGTTGCCTTTTTTTGCCTGCACTTTGTATTATCTCCTGACAAGCCGCTCCCTGGATCTGGCAGCCCGTGACTCCCCTTGCTCTGAAGCTGTCTCCTGCCCGTGCCTGGCTGTGCTGCGAGCTGGGGACCCCCGAAGGCCGGTGCACCCCTGGCCATGACAAGGCCACCGCACTCAGGTGCGAGCTGCCGCCTGTGCCCAGGAGCAGAGCCCTGGTGTCCCCCGCTGTCCCATCCCCTGAGCCTTGGGGACCTCCCGTGGTACGAAGCAGAACTGCAGGGGCGGGGGGGGACCGTGACCTTGTAGGGTCTGCAGGGGCCGCGGCAGTAACGTGGCCGTCGCGGCCCGGG
>NW_008796063.1:8218826-8231679 GCF_000699145.1 Aptenodytes forsteri
CCCCCACCCCTCTCCGCTCTGGTGCCACCCCTTCCCGTGGCGGGGTCCCCCTCGTCCCTGCAGCGAGGAGGGGTGGGAGCAACCCCCCTTTCCCCTCCGGCTCGTGCGTGGAGCTGCAGGGTGCGAGGCCGCTCTCGTAGCAGAGGGCTAATGGGCTGCTTGAGCTGTGGTTGCAGCATGTTGCCTTCTCCCTCCCCCAGGTTGTTGCCCTGGGGAGCTTTTCCTTCTTGTACTTGCGAGGCGTTGCTCGCTGTTGCTTTGGGAAAAGGAGAGAGGGCTGTTTCTGCTTCTTGATGATGCCCAGCCTTTAGGAGGGACTGAGATAACATGAAGACCCAAGTCTTGAAGGTGGTGCAGAGCCTTCATCTGAACGTTCGTTATAGCTATCTTTTCATACAGCCTTTTTATTTTCACCTGCTGTCTGTGTTGAAGCAGTGTGCCTTAGGCTTAAAGGTATTTTTATAAGCCCATGCTTCTTTTGGTTTTGATTTTCAAAAGGAGGCCTTTCTCATGTAGTCCTTGAAACTGCACTTATTCATGTTTCAATTCTAGAAAGGGTCAGATGGTTCATGCTGCCCATCTTGCAAGTTATTTAACCGTTGCAGCATATTTACATTAATTAATGCATATTAGTTTTTATATGGGATATTAAAAAGCAATATTTTTCAATTTAAAGAAATCCCTAATAGTTGGAATTGGAGCACTAAAGATCCTTTAAAGAAGGATTTGACTGTCTTAAATGCCTAAGAGATGAAACTGGGGGGCAGTAACTGAAAGAACTTGTACTTGAGAAAGGACAAGTTTTGTTTTAGGAAGTGAGTAAGAGGAAGTGATCTCAGGTTGGCATCACAGAGCGTAATCCACGTGTGCGGTGGTGGTTTTTTCTTTTAACAACTTATTTGTTCATTTTACAAGCACTGATATCTTGGCCTCACAAGGGAGATCCTTGACTGTCTTCAGCGTGTACTGCAGCATATGGGAATTGTGAAGGCGAGAAGATTATTTATGGTGATTGCCAAGATTGAGGAGAAAGGTCACATCACAGAAGCAAATACCGTTTGCTTTTGTAGGTTTTGTTGGGGGTGAAGAGATGAACAAGTGGAGCTGGATAGACTTGAGACAAGAGACTTTAACACTAAATAATTTACGATAAATGATGGGGGGGAGCAATAGTCTTCTATGTATTTGTGAGTAAATCATTATCTGTATGTTGATTCGAGCCAAAGACTTTTACAACTACTTTTCACGTTTTTTCATCGAGTACCATATAGAGCTCGCTCTGTCATTGTGCATAGAAAACATGCCCGTGTTTTGCTCAAGATACCATCCATTTTTTACCTATTACTAGATAAAACAAGTCATAATAACTAGGAAATCCGTCACCTCTTTCTTTTGCAGTTTATAAAGGTCATTATATAGGTTTTTAAGTTAAACTGTGCTGTCCAACTTGGTGATCTAAAAGCTTTACTATTTTCTCCTTCCTTAAAGCAGTGCCTATTTTCAGTTGCACCTTAGCTTTGTGGAGAGCTGTATATATTTAAAAGATCACTGAGTTGTGACCAAAAAAAATTATTCTGAACAAGAGAGCTGCAGGCTTGATGTGAGAACAAACCCAAGACAGAAGTAAAAAGAAAGCAAATGTAGTATAAGCTTATATCTAGGTGGTCTTTGGCTTGTACACCTTGAAATCTTTCTTCGAGGAAAAGTAAAGTGTGGTTCCTTTTTAACTTTGAGTTTATGGGGGGGGAAAAAGGGACAAGTGGCTAACGATTTCTTTCTTGCCTAATCCTCAACTGTGTATGCTACTTCACTACTTTTCCCATTTCATTTTCATAAATAGCCAAAAGTGTTCTTCAATTTCTGTGCTGTAGCTGATCCTTTTGGTCTTCAGCATTCTAATGCCCGTTGTGTGGGTAGATTATATAAAAAATACGTATTTTTACATAGACTTTAGCTGACAAGAGAATTTTGGTGATGATTTAATTTATCTTTTTATGTGATCCGGACCTGGCCCATATATCTTTGTTATTCAGAGTCTTGGGATACAAAGTCTTTCTTGTCATCTTGGCATGTTTTTGCATTTTGGCATATTTTTGCATTTTCAGATATCCATTATAGAAACAACATAAATAGAAAAAGGCTCCTGTTGGTATTTTTTTGTCTCAAAATTATGAGAATAATACAAAAGGCCACTTGCTTTGAGACAAATGAGATGGTTGGATGATGTGGAATAAGTATCCCTTCTTTCTAATAGTGTCTCAAAAGAAATCTCTCCAAGAAAAGTAGTAAGTATAAAACAGTAAGTCTTGCAGATGTCTTTGCGAGCAGCTTCTTACTAAAACATTTGTCTGATGTGGTAAGTGACCCAAATAACCAAGTTGCATTCTAGTTCTTAAATTGAGTAGAATTTAGTGGTTGTGTAAGTTCCTTGTACTAAAGTTTATTTGATCCCCCCCCCCCCTTTTTTTCCAGCTGTGATCTTTCTTAGTTTCTTGTTTGAATAGAGAAACAAGAAGTCAACTCTCTGGGTTTATTAGTATACTCTTCTAGATATCTAGATCGTCACTGCTTACCGGTTGAGAAGAGCTGAAAAGAACTTACCAGGAACGAATTACGCTTTCCCATGCTGGGCCTCAGAAAGCTTGCTTATTTTCAAGTTACATTACAAGTAACTGGAGTTGTTTTTCAGACAGGCAAGGTAAACAAATGCGTGTTCTTTCAGCCAGTATATGAAAGACAAGCTTTGTTTACGTCTTCCCAGTCAGTAGAGCTCGCATTATGTTTTAAGGTGTGCTTCAGTAATTAGAAAAATCGCTGACAGACAAAACTGGAAAATAAATGACATGGGTGCATTGTTGTTGTTACATTTAAAGCTTTTACCTTTGACTTACAAGGTGCCAGTTCCACTCATGCTTAAATGTGTCTTGCTTACCTAGGCAGCAGAGCCAATTGCCTTGTGTTAGGAAAAGATGGTACTTGTTGCTGGTAAAAATAGGTATCAAGCTAACTTTTCCTAGGCTTTATGAAGGGTTGGTAGTTAATAATTGTGTTCTGTAAAAAGGAGATGAGCTTCGTGGTGGCTTTTAGTCTTGGGAAATTGGATTGCTGGTAGTTAGAATGTTGTCAATATAAAAGTTGCTGTTGCTTTTCCCAGTTATTGCAGTCCCTGATGACTGAAGCAGATATCCTCTATCTTGCTTTTAGCTGGTTTTTTTTTCCCCAGACTTAACTTTGTCTTTAATGTTTATTTGTGGATGCTGTATGTAGTGACAGTGTCTCTTGGAATAGTATCTACGTTATTGCAAGTGTTGTCTTGCCTCTCTATTCTGTATTGCCCTAAGCTTTATTTACATGAGAGTTTTTTGAATTATTGGCTGGGACTGGAACTCTGCCTGAAAACACTCCACCTATAATGCAGCAGAAGTGGTTGGTTTGTGGGTTCTCTTTGATATAATAGTTTTCATTAAGTAAAAACATGGAGAAGGTCATTTTCAGAAGATATTAGTGTGCTTGTTTTGGACCTAGCCCTTTTCCCTAGTGAATCAATCATTGCACAACTCGGCATGACTGGCATTCTCTGATTGGGAGGCAGAAGCTCCAGCTTGCAGATAAAATTGAAGTAACTGATCAGAATTCAGGTATCCTAGCAAAACCGTGCAGTAGAAGCTTGTAGGTGACCTCAGTGAAAGGTATGTTTTAGTAATTAGAAATCTTTAACAATATATATTTGGTAAGAAGTACCACTTAAACCTGAGTGCTGTTTGTATTACTTCTGGGAGAACTACTAAAACTAAGCACGGATACACTTATGAAGAATTAAACTCGCCTCACAAACTCATACAGGCTTTAAAACCCATAAGGGAAATGTGTAATATAATAGAAGTATGTAACTTGTTGCATAACTTCAAGATCTCAAAGTTTACATGTGTCTATAAAATAGGTAAAACTTTCAGTCTTCAAATTGTTACACAAATATTCCCAGAGAAATGCCTTTGGAAGAACTTAAAAAATTAACCTCTACAGTCTTCAGATTCAATTTAAAAAAAAAAAAAACACCACCAAACAACAAAAAAACCACCCAAAGAACCTACTTGTGAAATAATGCGAGTCAACAGACTGCAGAGGAGTCTTAGTCACATTTTTAAAAATAAGTAATCGAGTGACAGCACTTGGAAACAAAATAATTGCTGTAGTTTTGAAAACAGACTCCTGATGAAAGGACAAAACAAAGCCTTGCATCTGGATTTCTAATGAAAACACTGGTGTATGCCTTTTTTGCAAGGTCTGCTTTAGTCTCAGCTTTCATTTTTGTATGGAGTTACATGTGACAGGTATCTGTCCATACATCTATTCTTTCTGATTTAATTCTGCCCTTTTTTTCCCAAATAAATCAGTTTGCTTCTATATTCTGAGCAAATGCTTATAGTTCTAAAGTTGTATAGCATGCTTCATGTTGCAGAAGTTGTATTATAATTCCCTCACCGTGTGACGTTTGGATCTCTGTAGTAAACTGCTTGTGGTGAGAGGAACACGGGTTGGGTGCTGAGCATTCGCTCCTCCACCTTTGTTTCTCCTAGGTTCAGGTGTCATTCACCCGTGATCCTTGAAGATATGGTGAATGTGTCTCCTGAAGACAGGAGAACCCTTTATTCCAAGGAGGCTTTAAAGCTAAACCAAAAAAAGGAAGGAAAGAGCCATTACATAGCTCTTTTGCTCAGGGAAGGTAACCGAGAGAAGCAATCGTATGTCGTGTTACTTGCTGCTGTTGCAGTGGAGATAGCAGCTGAGGTGGGCCTGCCGGATGAATCTGGACCAGAGGAACTGTTCCTCAGTGTGTGACAATTTGGACGGGAATTTGGCCTGAGAGTAGCCATGTTTACTTGGATTATGAACTTTCTGTTGCCCCAGCCTATTGCTGCATGTTAAGTGATGAGCAAGTGGGGTCTCCTTTTGCTGTAGCAGATATAAGTTTGTATTGGTTTTCTTTTAATATAACAACAAGGGGAAAATCTCCTGTGGGTTGTCAGAGTGTTGCTGATAAATCTGTTGAACATATGAGTTTCTGTATTTAGCTCTTGTCCAAAATAACGATATTCTTGACCTTTCTTTTAAGACACGTCTGTAAGATGTTATGACTTTGGTTTCAGCAGACATTTGGGAGGGGGAAATAAAGCAAAGTAGGTTTTCTTAGTAATTATTTTCTTATGTCACTTTATTGATTTTTCTTTTATTGTTATTATTTTCCCCCTCTCCATTGTAAGCCTTTGTTCACAAAACGTTTTGTCTTTGGAAATTTACATTGGTTTTGAAATGAGGTGGAGCATCAGTGTAATGAGACTGTATCATAATGAAAGTAGGTTTAATTAACCAGTTATTTAAAATAGTAATGACTTCTGGAGTCGTGTTTATACTGCAGCTGCAAGTGATTTTAATCTGAGAGAGCTGCCCTTGGTAGGATCTTTCTGATTAATGTAGAATATTTCTGATTAATAGTTAAGGTCCTCTATGATACGGAAAGGGAAAAACTGGTTTTCTTCCTTCTGTACGTATATTAAAGAAGCAAAAGAAAACCTGTATGATTCTAACCCATCTGAAAAAACTTGTTTCTAAAGAGCCAGAGAGATTGAACCAGCTGATTTTCCACTCTAGGTGAGTGCACTTACAGCGAATGTCAGCATCTTGAAACGAGTGTGTGAAATATCTCATAACACTGTTAGCTTGATGAGGTTAGTTTTAATTATTTATGACAGCTGTTCTTGAAAATATTCTCAAGATTTATGTAGTCTTGGATCAGAGTACAGTATTATCTTTGAAAAAAGTGGGTAAACACAGTTTCATAAATCACGGCTATATTGGTAATTTTGTTCTGAGTAGACAACCTTGATGATGAAATAGCTCAAAGTCTACAATCTAAGGTGTGTAATAGAGGCTACACATAATAGAGCTAAAAAAACACCTGTGTGTAGCATAATGTTAGAAGAAAAAAGGCAATTTTGGGGGGTATTGATTTTATTTTCAATTTCAGTCTCTCATCAGCTTCTGAAAATTGGTGATAATAAAGCATAACAACCACGTTGTAAAAGGAGCTTCTGATAAACTACAGTAGCTTCTTGTTGGCCACTGTCTGTTTGAGCAATAGCTGAATGGCTTATTGATCATATTTCTTCCCCATATGGTTGCACATTTTTTCGGAGGTGAGGTAATTTTGGCTAGATACTTGTTTTGTGGGATTTGGTCATTTAGAATGGGTATCAGGTGTCTTAAGGGCTTAAGTGTAATATCGGTGCGGGGGAAGATGGGGGATTGAAATCATTATGATTATGCTGGTATAACTCAGCCTAATGAGTTCTCTTATTACATATAAAAAGCCTTTTTCCAATAGTTTCATAAGACGTAATTTGAGAGTACCTTAAAAAAAAACCCTGAACAAACCCAAACCCTCCAAAACAAAGAATGCTGTTGTAGAAGAAAAATGGGTTGTTTTGCTGTTACGCTTGTATACTGAAATGGGTTTAATTATACTAACTCAAGCTGTTCTGTGTAAATAAATGATTTGTGACTTCATCACCTCGATCTTGAACGAAATAACAAAAAGCAGTTGCCATGGATGGAAAGGTCCATTCTGTGCTTCTTCATTTTGGCTTCTACTCAGTCTAATGATTTTTGTCATGTATACAACTCGCTTTCGCCATTGTCTAAAGCTTATTTAAATGAGGTATAGGTAGTCGGTAGGACAAGAAAAATGGTCTTGCTTACTGGTTTCAGTGATACTGTCAGTAAAATGGTGATGCAGCAATATTGTGTATTTAAAGCTGTAAGTACAATATAGGAATCCATTCTGCCTAGTAATATACTCGCAAATAGCTGCTATGTGGAATTCTCTGTGAGGAAATTATCCTGTGTCTTTTGTAGATTTTTTATATTGCAAGGAGTCTTGTGACCATTTATTTTTAACTCACTTGAGTGCTTGTTTACCTTTGTGAAGTGACAGTTTTAATGTCATTCTTTGTTAAAGTTTCTTTTGAGGGAAGCAGCAGATGATCTAAGAAAAGCTAACTCATTACTTTTTTTCCCAAAATGCAGTTTCATATTTTTTCACAGAATTTGGATTTTCATTGAGTTGCACAAAAGTAGTTGAGGAAAAACACTGAAGAGTCTTTGGTGACTAATCAGATATAGTCTGCTGAACATACATTGCAAGGAGTCTTGTGACCATTTATTTTTAACTCACTTGAGTGCTTGTTTACCTTTGTGAAGTGACAGTTTTAATGTCATTCTTTGTTAAAGTTTCTTTTGAGGGAAGCAGCAGATGATCTAAGAAAAGCTAACTCATTACTTTTTTTCCCAAAATGCAGTTTCATATTTTTTCACAGAATTTGGATTTTCATTGAGTTGCACAAAAGTAGTTGAGGAAAAACACTGAAGAGTCTTTGGTGACTAATCAGATATAGTCTGCTGAACATACTGATTTTGTCTGAAGTAAAATTAAATTCAGTATTTCTAAGGTGACTTAGAGCAGCAACAAAATTTTGTTTTATAGTTGTTTCTCTGTTTCTAAGCCTAATATGCTTTTTTTAATATCTTGGTTATTGAATCTGGGGAGGCTTACTTCTCTTGCCTGGATGGTGCATATTTTAATTTGAAGGTTTAAACCTTCTCAAATATGATTTCTTAACCAGACTCTGCCAGTTGTATTTTTTTTCCTAGAAGAGAAGGTCATACCATCATACAGAAGTTGATTTTATAGCTTGGGATCTTAATTTCAGAGGGTAAGCCATTTGAGGAACAATTTTAATCTTCTGGGTACCTTGAAGTTTAAAAAGGGCTCACTTTGGAGCCATGAGAGGAAAATACAGAAAGAGCAAGAAATCTAGGAATCTGTATTGTATTCTAAATGCAGAACTAATCGTTAGTGCATCTGAATTATAGAGAATCATCTTGCTGAGTTCAGAAGGGTGTTTTGGCAGGCTGACTGGCAGGGTTGGGTTTGAGCCTTATATTGAATGACTTGCCACAGTTTGGCATGTTGAAATATATTTTATTGGCATTTAATTAGTTTTTCTCCATGTGTCCTGGCAGTAAGAAATATATGAACTATAAACATGCTAATACACTTCTGCACAACTGTATTGACTGTTAATTTTCTGTGGCATAAAATCATCCTCCACATGGGGAGGGGAAAATAAGAATGTGCCATTGTCTGCTGCCTTGATGTGTAAAGACCTGCAAGACAAGCCTAAAGGTTTTTCTAGCTTAAAATTTAAGACCTGTCTTTGACTCTGACTGGAAAAGCAATTAAATGGTCTGTGAGCTAAGTGTGAAAATTGAGTAATGGAGGAAAGAAGGGTTTGTAGTCAGTTTTTTTAATGTTTTACTATTGTTAAAATCTGTTTAATATCAGTGACTAGCATTTTTAAGAGGGCGCCTGTGATCAAACATTCGGCATGAGTATTTGTAAGACTGAGATCTAAATGTTCTTTGGAGGTGCTAGAATGTCATCAAATAAAACCAGAGAAAATTAGACTTGGCAGTCTTTAATTCCTTTTTTTTTTTTTTTAATATGAAAGCTCTTTCTAGGTGGTTGGGGAAGGTTACAGTACAAAGAGCAAAAAATCCCCAGACAGCCCAGTTTAAAAGGTCTTGGAGGTCACCTCTAATGATGAGGCAATGATGTAATTGGTTTGCATTACATTATTCAAGTCATCATCTTTCCTCCACACTAAAGCTTTTAGTTTGTGTGGAGAAATCACCAGTATGAATTGGGCAGTAGGCTTACATTAAGCTGTGAACTCTCATTTCATAAAGTGAAGCAGGATTCCACACCTGGGGTACTTCGGAAGCTGTTTGGCCTTTTCGGAGTTGAAGAAGCTATCTGTGTCTATCGTGGCTTTTTTGATCGAGCTTTTTATCGCTTTTCTTACTGAGCTAACCCAACTGGAGTTTTAGAATAGGGGTAAGAATCTGTCCAAGGGTAATCACAGCTGATTTAGTTTATGTTCCTGACTGGCTTGTTTCTCTTTCAGATCCCTTGCAGTTGGCAGTAAATCAGGCTACAAATTCTTCTCTCTTTCTTCTGTGGACAAATTAGAGCAGATCTATGAATGCAGTGAGTATCTTCTTTTTTTCTTTTATCCCCTCGGTTTAATTTGGGAAGAATAAGACATGTTTCACTTTTTCACATGTTGTTTGAAATTGACATAAGAGGAACCTCTTTTTTTTCTTTTATCCCCTCAGTTGGTTTAATTTGGGAAGAATAAGACATGTTTCACTTTTTCACATGTTGTTTGAAATTGACATAAGAGGAACCTTACCTGTATGATGAAATATCACACAAATACAAAACAATTGATTGCTGGCAGGGTAAAACTATAGATCAGTGTTCTGTACTTAAATTTAGCTGGTATGTTGTGGAATTTGGTAATAGCTATGAGAACTCTGCTTTTCTAATTTTATGTCCAATAGCCAGGTTATATAGCAGCTGGGCATTAAAAAAAAAATTTACTGGTGTGAGAGAGTGTCTTTTGGGTCTTTATACTGGCTATTGGGGCAGGCAACCACTAATGTACCTTTAGCAAATAAGAAAACAAAGCCTTGATTATCTCTCTCTTTATTTTTCTAACAGCAAATATTAGGATTATTTTTAACACGATAGCTGCAGGTTTACTCATCCAAAAGGGTGCATAATCCAAATTCCCATAACTTCTCAGTACTGATCGTAGTTGAGTAGGATATGAGATGAAATGGAGGGAGGCTTGGGGGAGAATTGGTATTCCCTGGTTTGCCAACAGTTCATAGACTTCCCTTTTTTGAGGTGCTAATAAGTAAACTGTGAATGCTATGCATGAGTATCCTTGCTTTCTTGTAAAATCCATGTGAACAGATGGTACCAGTAACTATAATGGCAGCATTTATAGTAAGATCCCAGTGTACCATGCTACACAACAGAGTTGTCTTCAGACTCCATTTCCTAAGTGACCTGACGCTGTGGCATCTTAAGTTTGAAAATGGTGTGTGATTCAGATCACCTATTATCTGTGGTGACAGCCTGATTCTGTATCCAGTCAATGGAGAGAAGTAATTGTGAGGTTCAAATTAGGCACTTGTGGTCAGGTTAAATTGTGTTGCAGCTACATCTGCCAGTTTGAGTCATGGCCTGGTTGTACTGGTTAAGCAATGGCTTGAATTCCATTTTATGCCGTTGAGTTTAGGTACCTGACCTCTGTAGTATGTCAGGCACTTATAGTATCTGGCCTGATATCACCCCAGGAGACTAAGTGAAGATGACTCCTGTTACATGAGACACTGAATAAACATACTGAGAGAGACTGAACTGAACTTTGCAGGACTGTTTCTAGGTAGTCCTTGAAAGAAAAAGTACAGATTGCATAAAGCGCCTTGCTCAAAATCTTGCAGTAAACTGATAAAGCAGCTGGGATTAGAATTTAGACCTGCTGATTCCAGTCTTGTCTTCAAACTGTTCTGGGATGCCTGTATTGGCTTAACCTCTTTGATATTGTAAGTTTTCTTCCATGAGTGTTAAGTCCATAAATACAGAGCACAGAATGTGAGGTAATATTTAGCAGAAAATTTGATGGTTTGACCTGTGTAAGCCAGCCTGTTTTGACCTCTGCTCATAGGGCATGCAATGTCTGCAGCAGACCTAAATATTTGAGATCTTTATTTTTTTGTATGCAGTTAAATAACTTTGTCTTGGGCTTGCAAACCGTGCCTGTTTAAAACTTGATACGGGGGGTGGAGGGCTTCCTATGTATTGGCTACCTCCTTTCTGCAAGAAAAAGTATCTTGAGGCCTCCTGGACACGTGCCTCCTGCCTCCCAGTTTAGTTTAAGTGGGTCTAAAGACTTTGTGTTGTTTTGAGTGAGCACTTTTAAGGAACCCTCCCTCCTGTAAGATTGATCTGCCAGTTCTTGTGTGGGTGTCTAAAGTAAACTACAGAATACGTCCCAGCTGCCTTGTGTTTGAGAGAACGACTGAAAAGAATGGGAGGTTTCTTTGTCTGCTCCCATCACTGACTTGTACTGTGACTCTGTACAAATCGCTGAACTCCCTGCTCAGTTGATCTACCTGTAAAAATAAGTATTAGATTGGAGGGTGCTTTAAGGCTTAATGAATGCTTATAACATGCTTCATGTTCTTGGATTAAAAATGGAATAAAAGCAGGGCTGATCATAATCTAGCTGGTTCTAACCAGCTCTTGTCTGTGATGCTACATGCTTGTGTTTATGAAACTGTAATCTTGTTATGTATTTGCTTGTTCTCCCCTCACTGCTGATACTTAAATCATTTTGCAGTTGTTTTTGTTCTTACTGTATTTTGAATCTGAGTTT
Organism: Aptenodytes forsteri; assembly: GCF_000699145.1. NCBI lineage: Eukaryota > Metazoa > Chordata > Aves > Sphenisciformes > Spheniscidae > Aptenodytes > Aptenodytes forsteri. The sequence goes on from NW_008796063.1 coordinate 8,230,175, forward strand.
CTGGTAATGCTGACTTGTGTAGTGTAAAGGAGAAAATACAAATAGAAAAAAAACTGATTAACAGCATTGCTGTAGGACTTAACTAGTGCTTCTAAACATATGATTAACTCAGGTCAGCTGGATGTAGGATGTGCAGTATAGCCTGGTACTCTACTTGAGTGGTTGCTTGTTAGGAAGTATACAGGACTTGGCAGCTGTGAAGAGACTTTATCATTTCTTCCTGTTAGGGGAAGACAAAGGAACAGAGGTGCATCCTGTATTTTTCAAGTGAATTTAATTAAAAGCCCATCACAAAGCCTTTCCGTAAAGGTAGCTGTCTGTATTATAGTAAGTCTTTTTATGGTGAGACTGAAGGATTCTCCGTACCTTTTAAGCATTTTCCTTGTTGAAAGTTTTTTCTTCTGTCTGTGACTGCTTAGTTCTTGATAGCGCTCTTCCCTGCTGCCTACGCTTCCCATCGGTGCAGCATAGGACAGCACTTTCTCCATCTGAATCTCTGCTGGTTTTCCTCCTCTGAAATACCAGTTCTCCTGCCTGCCTGGGAAAGTAACAAATCCCAGAAGCTGTGTTTTAACACAGTTTCCCCTGAACGGGGGGAAAAAAGCTGTGCTCACCCAGGAGCAGGGAGCAGTCAGACTGTGTTTTTTGGGTCTCTGTGTGCTGTTCTTCCAACTCTTGCAAACAGATGCCATTATTGTGAAGGACTCCAGGCTTAGATGGAAAGCTGATAACCTGTACTATAAAATATTTGAGAATCTTTTATGTTACTAGTGTGGTTCAAGGAACGTGGACTTCTGCATTTGAAATAAATAAGTGCATAAAATTTGAAATTTTCAAAAATGCGCATAAAATAAAAATTTGAAAAAAATCTGTGCATAAACTTATTGAAATGGATTTTTGTATTTCTTTTTCATGTGTGTGGCATCAGGAAAATGGAGAACAATTCCTTGAAAACAAAGTCATTGCTAAAATGCATTATCCCTGTTGTAGAAGTGAGGAAATCGAATTTTCAAAGCCTCTGTGAGCTGTTTTGTCTTCTCTGGAAAAGCACCGTATTAAATAGGAGATTTAGATAAAAGTCAATTATGTTGCATAGAATACTGAAAATGCTTAGTATAAACCTGCTCCTTTTCCATAAGGAGGCTATTTCTCTCAAAAGAATGTAGAGCATTAAATATTTTCTGTTCTTTTTCTTGAAATAACTGCCCAGAAAAAGCACTTTCAAAGCAGACGTCACACAGTGATGACATTGTCATATGCTGAGAATGTTGGCCAGAACTTTTTTCAGGGAATTTCTGTCATTGGTGATGAGAACACTGCCAATTATTTAATGTGTCTCTTGACCAAAACAGAAGCCTTCAGAAATAAGTTTGTTTTTTTTTTTTTACTGGCGGTTTTACAGTTTGGAATGTGTTAAGCATTGAGCTAATCCAGATATTGACTTCTGAAAAGTTTGGTTGTTTCGATGGATCAGGGCCAAAGGCTCAAGTTGCTTGTCTTGATAG
>NW_008796063.1:8232124-8232431 GCF_000699145.1 Aptenodytes forsteri
GGGAAACAATAAACCAAAAAAAAAAAACCCAACCACAAAACCTAATCAGTGGCTGAAGCAGTCTTATAACAAATGAGTTTACCAGCTTCTTTGAGTACAATAACCTTCCTTTCTTCATGGAGAGGTGTGCAGAAACTCACATCATCAAAAACCCTTCCATGCATAGTATTACTTTAAAGACAAAACAAAAAACACCCAAAAAAACCTCAAAACAACTTTGCTTTCCTCGATTTCTGCAGAGATAAGAGAAGACTGTAAGATTCTGGAATTTGACAATTTGCAATTTTTTGTATCTTTGGGATTTTTT
>NW_008796063.1:8232497-8248614 GCF_000699145.1 Aptenodytes forsteri
GCACGTGGGGGGGGGGGGGGGAGATCTCTGTAAATCAGCATTTACTGGGTAGATCTTCTGCTTTAAAAACCTGTCCTGCATCCCACCTTGACTCTGAGCTGTCGTGGCAGAATGTTTGTGGTGGTAGTTTGTACTTTCTTAGACAGTATTTCCTGTTGATGTGCATCATTCTTCTTCCCTGAAATCTCCCTCTGTATTTTTCCCTCGTTTACTGTGATTCCTCAGCTGACACAGAAGATGTGTGCATTGTGGAGAGGCTGTTCTCCAGTAGTCTGGTGGCCATAGTTAGCCTTAAAGCTCCACGCAAGCTGAAAGTTTGTCACTTTAAGAAGGGGACAGAGATTTGCAACTACAGTTACTCCAACACCATCTTGGCTGTCAAACTCAATAGACAGGTGAGTAATAATTTTGACTAGGTGAAAACACGGGAAGGGGTTGTGGATCTTATTCTGGCACTTCCTCTGCTGATTGATGTCTCTTCCTTTGGTGACAGAATTGCTGTTTGAAATTAACTCGTACTTTTCCAACTGTAGCTTCTGTATGGCATCTCAGTACTTGTATTTGGTTAAGTATTTTTGTTTCTCTCTTTATGTATTTACTTAGGAAAATGCCTTGAGTAAGCTGGGCATGCTTTGAGTAGGAGGTTGGACTAGAGAACTCCTGAGGTCCCTCCCAGTGTGAATCATCCTGTGATCCTAAATGTGAAAATATGTGAAACTGACAGTTTCTGTTCAGGCCTAAACTTTGTTATCTATTCACTTCTTATGTTTTTAAATACAGTTTGCTGAATTCTTTAAAAAAAAAAATTAAAAATTTCACCAGTTCAGTGATTATTTTTTTTTTTCAGTTAAGTACCTGGAAACATAGTTTGCTGTATTACTAAATCATTAGTAGGCTCTTCTGCCAATACAGACTTCTGTCTTCAACCAGTTCATTCAAAGTAGAGAGAATGGTATCTGAAGGAGAAAATCTTCTTAGTGTCCGTCCCTGCCCCCAAAAAAATCAGGTGTGGGAAGATGGATTCCTGTTTAAAATCATAAGGGGAACAGTGGCTAATTTGATTTCTGGCATAGTGAGGTAGCATTAGATGAGTAACATCTTGTTAGTCATCCAGATGTAGTCTACGAAAGTGTAAATGAGATGTTGAAGGACTTAAAGTTTAAAAAAAAAAAAAAGCCCCTCACAAATGATTATGAGTAATAGTCTCTATAAATGGTTAAAAAAAAGTCTTGTATGTTTTTTTCTCTTTCGCCAAAGCAGAAAATTATTTCCACATGTGAATTGGCCTCTTTGGGGGAGAGGGGGTGCGGAATACATAAGGGCAGGTACAGAGTAAGAATTAAATAGCTTTAAATGAAGGCTTCTGGCTTGCTGACTTAAACTAGTAGTGTAAGTCACTTGCACTAGCATGGTTGAGAGAAGTCAAGTGCACTGGTCAGTTCAAGTGACCGAGTGTAGTATTGCACTGTTGAAGCCTTGTCAAGAGGTATAGCTTGTGTATCTTGTGTATCTTCTGTCAGACTTATTTCTTCCCATCAGGTGGGTACCACCTTTTCTCTATTGGAAAGTACCTACTGCATTTTTGGATATAATTCTTTTTAGGATTGATAGATTAATATAAACTCCAGTTTGATATCAGCATTTTGTCCTCTTTCCCATGTCTAGAGGCTGATAGTATGTCTGGAAGAGTCTCTTTATATACACAACATACGAGACATGAAGGTATTACATACAATCAGGGAGACACCTCCCAATCCTGCAGGTAAGTATGTTGTTAGAAGCTAGCATAACTCTGAAAAGTGTATTCTGTGTCAATGTATGACGCTTCCTACATGGAAATGTTAATTCTACTTGCAAATAAAAGTAACAGTTAAATACATGAGTGTTGTCTTAAAGCCTACCCATTTAATCCAGGTGAGGTTTTTGAGAACAAATAGCAGACTCTGCCTTAAACTGCATCTTCCCAGTATTTTAGTCTCCTAGAGCGGGTGTGTTGAAATGTTAGAAAGAAGTAGTAGAGATACAAACTGCATTTTGCCAGCACTTGGTATAGCTAAAGGCTTTGTCAGGTTAATGCTTTAGGAGTCATGGCAGACATGGGAAATTCTACTGCTTAATCGGTTGTTGTAGCTCTGTTGGTATTGTTCCTTTTCTACTTTATATTTAACTTATGCTAAATAGTTGAATATGTTGCAGGTTGACTCTGAGATTACTCATCCTTGTTCTGTTTCTGTTCATACCTTGCAAGGATAACTTGAGTTATCTTTCTGATTCTGTGTTTGAATATTACAGAGTTTTGCTGCATAAGTCTTGGAATTTGCCTCTTTCTAATTCTGTTTCTGCATCCCTTCTAGGGTTGTGTGCTTTATCAATAAACAATGATAACTGCTACCTGGCCTATCCAGGAAGTGCAACCATTGGAGAAGTACAAGTCTTTGACACCATCAATCTGGTAAGGATCTTTGTGAATGCTGTTTCCACTTCTAAAGATGCAGTCTTTGGAAATGACTTTAACTTGCTCAGAGAGGAATTACTAGACACTCAGGTTCTTCTGTGTCAGTTTGCAGTATCTCTAACAGCTAGGCTTCACAGAACGTCAGCAAAGAAGATACAGACGCTAATATTAGATTTGATGAGTAGAGTTGGGCAAATCAGTGGAGCAAAGTAATTTCTGTTTGAATTGTCTTTTAAGTATCCTTCTACTGCTTGTAGTCTCTATGCATGTGCTAATGTGATAATTTTATGTACTTCTACTTAGCAGTTACTGAAACAAATATTGAAGCTGTTGTCCATAAAGTAAGACCCATATTTGCCTCGAATGCTCTTAAATATGCAGTCTTAAGCTGCAAACGTGTAGCTTTTAACCTGTACTGTACTAAGGTTATATTTTATTGATTCACTCCTGCAGAGAGCTGCTAATATGATCCCAGCTCATGATAGTCCCTTGGCTGCTTTGGCATTTGATGCAAGTGGTACTAAACTTGCCACTGCATCAGAAAAGGTAAGGTGGCTTTTTATTGACTTGCCGAGAGTGATAAAAATGAAATTTGTTTCTAAGCATTTTAAGTAAGTTTAAATGTGCACAATTCCATGCGCAAGTGCCAAAAAAAGAAGGCTTACAGTTATAATGGCAAATCTAAGTTAAGAACCGTTAATGATATTGGACACAATTTCCATGCTGTGAAATGTTGGGTAATAAGGTTATTTAAATAAACACATTTTAATCTGGCTGTAATCAGGGCAATCCTCTAAGTGTTTCTCCCTTTAGTGCAGGATACTTATTAGAAATTAGTTGTCTTGTTTTGAGCCTGTCTTCCTAATGAAAACAAGACAGTTAAAGTCAGAATAGAGAGAAGTGTCTTGCCAGTCTTTGGCACACAATGACAAATTGTCCATCTAAATTGTATACATTGGAAAGTCTGAAGCCTCTGCTCTTTGAGTAATAAGCTTAGAATATAAAGGTGTGACTGATGGCATCTGATAAAGGCACAAAGACATCCAGGTGACTGTACTTGTGGTACTTGTCTAGTGTGGTCATTTTCATGATCAAATATGATAAGAAGGGCTGTTCTTGATGCATAGCTTGTTCTCTACATTAGTAGCTCCCACCTCTTGTTGTTTCTCTACTCTTCAAACACATCCTACGAACAAGCTCCATAAATACTTCATGCTAGTATGTGGTGTGCATCAACGGCAATAAGTTAACAGCAAAGTGGTTTGCTGCTTGTAGTTGTACTCTGCTCACTAGAGCTAATACACAATGAACGAACTTGAAATGAAAAAAATTTTTTTTTTCCTTTACAGGGGACAGTAATAAGAGTGTTTTCCATTCCAGAGGGACAGAAACTCTTTGAATTCCGAAGGGGAGTGAAGAGGTAAAGTTCAACTGGGCTAATTATCTGAAGCTCATTCCTTATGGTAGATCTCCAGTATGTTCTGCAATTGAGCTGGCATCCTGATTTTTGCCTGTTTTCATCTTCATTCATCCCTGCCTGTACGCTTGTAACAGTTTCAGCTTGAATGTCTTCCAATTTCATTCCTTTGGACTTGACTATTCTACAAATCAATCCTGTCAGAATCGTACTCCCTCTTGCCTTTTAAAAATTTATTGGTGAGGGAACTTGTTTTAAGTGGGTCACCTTTTGTAAGATATATTGTATTCTTGTGGCAATTGGAGGCAGTACATCTAATATTCTCACTCTCTTCTAAATCCTTCTAGTGCTTTGATCATTGATAGCCATTGTGAAATGGTACTATGATTTGTGGTAGGAGTAACTCTAGTTGTACTGTACTTTATACAGAGGTGAGACTGAGTTCAGATTGTTACTAATTGACCCCCATATCTGGTATACATCAGAGTTGAACATCATTAATGGGGATCTTGTTCTTGAAGTGCTTTAGGCAGGTGTCAGAGAATGCAGAATGCTTATTATGGAAATGTTCTTTTTTTCTTATTTGCGAAGCAGTGGTGACTGAGAAATCTGCTTAATTATTAATTAAGCCAAATACTTTGCGAGTCACCTGCAATCACTGACAGGAGAAGAGCAGCAGGTGAGTCTACCGTGCAGCCACCGTTCCTCCCAGCTCTCACAGTACAGCTCATGTGATCGTTATGGAGCTCCTATGGTGAATGTGCAGAAAGACTCCTACCTACCAAAATGGAGAAGTAATATTTTCATTTAAGTCAATTCCCATGAGTTAGTTAACACTAGCTTTCTTCTTACACCAATTGGTACGGTACTAGAATGTCAAAAATAATGCTTCATTGTTTTTCCTTTCTCTTTTTTCCCCTAGGTGCGTGAGCATCTGTTCGTTGGCTTTCAGCATGGATGGCATGTTTCTGTCTGCATCCAGTAACACAGAGACGGTGCATATCTTCAAACTTGAGACTGTGAAAGAAAAGTAGGTTTCAGAGGTGCCTTAGATTTTTTTCAAGGAAAAGGCTTTCAAATTGATTATTCTCAACAGGATGAGTTCTCCAAAGCGTGGACAGACTTCTTTTGAACGTTTCTGTAAAGTAAAGGGCATAAGAAGTCACGTATGAATCGGCAACTGTAGCTGAGCTGCATACTGTTCTCGCAGTGAATAGAAAAGGTATTTCTGCCGAAGAGAAATTGGCCATCCTTGGCAGAGGAATGTGGAGCCATTTTAACCTTTTCAGTTACATTTGTGTTTCACCTCTTCTGACATCCATATGGGAAGAACTATCTCAGCAATGCCTTCTATCTGCCTATAGGGCTTTAAAAGGCACTAAGCTGTAAAACGTTCCTATTTATGATTTGAGAGGACAGTCTTACATTTCTGTGGAAGTTGTTGGAAACAATGATTTGCTTAGTGATAAACAGGTGAATAAAATCTTGAAATGTAGCACTTTCCAGTAGATCTTGCGCTTGTATAATGAACCTTATGAAATGCAGTTTTATAAGCAGAAGTATCAGTTTACAATCAAACATGCTTAAATAATAGGCTGAGGGTATTGTAGGACACATTGTGCCCTGTAGCATAAACGGAGTGCATTAGAGTTCTCAAGGGTGTTAGTTATTTCTGAAGAGAAACAAATAGCTGCTTAATATCTTTAAAAATAAAAAGATGTTTCAAAGTGTTTACACACCTTTCTCTCTAATGTGAAGGCAAAGTTGGTCACTTTTTTTCTTCTGACTTGTAGACCTCAGGAAGAGCCTACAACCTGGACAGGTTACTTTGGAAAAGTGCTGATGGCCTCAACAAGCTATCTGCCCTCTCAAGTAACAGAAATGTTCAACCAGGGTAGAGCCTTTGCTACAGTCCGCCTGCCGTTCTGTGGGCACAAAAACATCTGTGCACTTGCCACGTGAGTAAAAAAAATTGAGCCTGCATTCACCACCTCTCTGGGTTGCCATGTTGGGCTATGGAGAGGCTGACACTGTAGAACATAACCTCATCTCCAGCGGAGCGGGTAGTACGTGGAGCAATGGATCACCTGTAATCACTTCAAAGCCTCTTCCAGTTTAAGAGCAATGTGTTAGAGCTAACACCTCACAGCCCTGTGAGGGGAGGAGGGAAAGGCATAATATTTGGATGAGAACAGACTATTTTTAAGTGTTGTTTAAAGATGTCTTTTAATTTTGAAAGAAGAATGTTGAGAACGGACCCATGGGCTTATGGCATTTGCTTCCATTAGTGCTGGGGGAGTGTTACTGTATGTTATGTTAGTGAATTGCAAAATTAGGCAATCTAGACTAACCGTTAAAGAAGTCTTTGAAAGCAAGTTCATATTATTCTTGTCTCTAAAACAGCATAGCATTTGTTAAAGTTCATTTTGAGGAGTAAATCTAATCTTTATTCTGTCTTCGCCAAAGGCAGGTCCTGTTTGGCACGGCTACCAAAGCAATAAGCTGGGCGGTAGTAAACTTAGTTGTGGGGGTTTTACAGTTTTTATGCTAAATTGACTTCATGTCTGTACTCTCACTTCTCTGATCTCAAAGCACCCTTTAAGCAATAATTAAGCCTTGTAACATTTCTGAAATAAGTAAATATTTCCTGTTAGAATATGTCTCTGGAGTTGCACAAAGCTTGATAACAGGATGGTAACTTCTGAATCTGTTTTACTGTGTTATATATAAGTTGCTTGATTCCTATGGCATCCCATTAGCCCCAAAATGTGGTTGTGCCTTTTTTTTTTTACGCACAGTTCTTTCCTAGGTGCTCTGTCTAACTGTTAACAATGTTCCCTGTCTAGAATCAAGAGTGTGGAAAATAATGGCTTAAAATCATGGAAGGGGAGGAGAGTGTGCTGATACGAAACTGAAGTTCTTATTAATCTGTTGCTCTCCCCTAAACCTTTCTAGAATCCAGAAGATCCCTCGTTTATTGGTGGGAGCTGCTGATGGATATCTCTACATGTACAACCTAGACCCTCAAGAAGGAGGAGAGTGCACACTAATGAAGCAGCACAAGTAAGTCCACATTAGCTGAGGACTGTTGTATTTTATTTTTTCACAAAATTCAGTTTATTCTTAAACTTAGTTCTGTTCTGCAAAGGTTTAACTTAGAACAGCTCATTTCTTTAAACTAATCTTTTTCCATACCTCTGACACGAATGAGTAACTTCAGAATCCCCCTGCGCCTTCCTTCCTAGTATCTTCTACACTAAGCACCGCTTTACCAGCAGAAACTTAACACTGTATGATTGCAGTGAAGGATCAATCGCTGTTAGCTGTATGATTCTGTTTCCTCTTACTTGGCAGTTTGAGTTGAGTTACTTAAACAAGAACTTGAAACGTCTGACACCATCCTCTTCATCAATAAATGAAGCAGTTACAGAGATGAAAGAGATGTTACTCTGACTTCACAGAGGGGAATCTGGCCTACGAAATTTTCTGTATTCTCTCTGCCGGTGTCCTTATTAAACTTCCTTGCATATAGATCAGCCAACTAATGTTCTGTAGCAGTATTGTAGAACACTTAAGGAAAATGTGACAAGGCGGTTTTTAATAAGGTTTGGCAGGAAAAGCTAGGGTAATATAGTTGGATTACTTATGTGATCAATCATAGAATTAAAGCCAATAACTCACGATGATAATTCAGGTTTGCAACTTTGGTCAATCTATAATACTGGTCAAAAATCATACCTTTATCTGAACGTTTTAAGGTATGACCTCTGGTTTCACTTGTAGATGGAGTGAAATCTCAGAGGGAAGTTTTTATCAAGTTCTTAATCTCTGAAATGCTCTAATACCTTCACTAGAGGGTTTTCTGGTTTTCTAGTATATGTATGAAGCAACTGCTTCTGTTGTGGACAGAGCTCAAGAGACAATCTGTAACATTGCTGATTGGAATGGTTATGTCTCTTAATCATGTGCTCTTGTTTTGAGTCTTTTTTTTGTAGCATCAGCTGCTAGGATTTAGATTCTGATGCCATGTCAGGCAAGCACATCGCTGATGCGTCTTCAGTGTTAAATATGAAGTGTTCTCAGATGCCTTCTTGACAGTACTCTGGAATGGAGGGACCAAGTTCCTCCTGTTGCATGTGTATATGTATTATTCTTGCACGTCTAATGAGATACTCTTCTGTAACTGTCAACTAAAGCTGTATTATGCCCAGGTAGATCACCTCTCCAGCTAACCTCTCTCTGCTTGGTAGGCTCGATGGCAGTATGGAGCCAGCCAACGAAATTCTGGAGTCTGCATCCCATGACCGGCCGTTGGTAGCGCAGACATACAGTGCCGCTGTGACTAAAGGTACATATGTGCCTTCCTCACCCACAAGGCATGGTAAGGAGAAGGCTGGAAATGGGGCAGAGAGCACCTCTGCGTATTGCTTCATTCTAGATGGCTGCGTGAGCACGTCTGCTTCAACGCTGAGCTTTTCATAACTGCGGGTGTGATGTGGAGCATTGGTGAGCAGTAGGAAAAGAGCACTTGTGGTGTACAGTAGCCTCCTATAGACGGATCGCTCATCTTTGCTACTTTGAGTAGAACTTTGTCTCAAATTGTGGTTGATTACTGTAGTGGTAGTTGCAGCACTTGCCAAATAGTTCTTGAGATGCCCTAACACAATTATTTCATACAGGAGTTCTGCACCCAGACCTCATGCAAAGCATCTGAATTATAGCCCCCCCCCTCTTTTTTTAACAAGGTTGATAAGTGCTCCTATCATTCCTTTATGGGAACAGTGAGCTTTTAGCCTGATTTGCTGCTCTGTTAAATTGAGAGGATGAGAATTTGGTTAATGCTGCAGCTCTCCGAGTGGAGCTTCTACCATCTTTGTATGGCACTCAGGTCAGTGCTTCAACTGCAGAGGAAGGACAGTCTGCAGTTGCAGCTGTAATGCACAGGTGGAGATTAAGAAAAACATCAGCCTGCCCAAAGCACAAGTACGCATTGAGCACATGCAGAGTAGTTTAATTTTGATCATAAACTGCTCTTGGCTTGGAGAAACACGGTCATGATAAAAGCAAAAATAAGGTGGCAGTGAAACTGTTGCAAGTAATGTCTGGTACTTCAGCTCTAATCATCCGCTTTGGATCCAAGCCTTAGTTTGTGCTGCTGACCCCCCAATTACTTGTTCCTTTCTCTCCAGCCTATACGGATGACCTGGGTGCCGTGGGTGGAGTTTGCCTGGAAGATGAAACCAACTCACTTAGATTGGACGAAGACAGTGAGCATCCTCCCATGATCCTTCGAACAGACTAAACTTTGACCTGTGAACTCACTCCTGAAGCAGAGAACACTGGCTTGATGTTTCTTGAGGAATCTCGTGTTATGCTGCTATGAACTTTGACATGAGTTGGGAGAGAGGATGACAGACTCTTACAGTTTTAAGTCGTAGCTGTAGTTCTAATTCTATACAATTGGAAAAATATATGGTTTTCAATTCAGTGGCTTTTAATCTTGCTTATCTATTTTAGCTGTGGGGTTTTTTTTGTTGCCAAAACCTGCTGTTTGTGCAGCCCTCAGAGCCTACTAGCTTTGCATGCGTTCATGTGCCAAGCAAGCATAGGAGGGGGAGAGAGAGAGAAGCCACTTTATAACAAACCCAAGTTTGTATTTTTTTTATATATGTATATAATATTTAGCTTATATAAGGAAGGAGTAGAGAAGTGGTTCTGGAAGCTGAAACTAGTTCTGCACTGACAAAGGTCCAAATGGTTTCCTGTGCATGGGCTTGCAGGCATACCTAGTGACTGACATGCAACCTTTCAAATGCAATGGCCTGGTTTTTTTGGGTTCTCCCTCCCCTTTCCTGGACCATTTTGTTAATTAAAATTCCTTCTGAATGTTGTGTATTTGTGGGACTGTTCTGTTTGTTGGGATGGAAAACTGGAAGTGTTTCCCTGCATAAGGATATAGAATATAGAAAGTGCCTTTATAGGGAAGAAAAGGAATTGCTGCAGGAAGAAAGCTAGAAGGAAGGAGGAATTGCTGGAGTCTCTTGTTTGTACACCTTTTAGTACTTGGGTGTCTATAGCCCCTAGTGGCTGATGAGCTTGTGGGGTTTTTTTAGGGAAGACTTGGAATGCACTTTCTTTCTCTCCTGTAGATTGTCTTATTTCCTTGGCAGAGTAGCAATAACCTTTTTTTATACTTTTTTAAATTATCCAAAGCAAGGATTCTGTCAGGCTGGATGGAAGTCCCTGTAGAGTATGGCAGCCCCACTCTTTAAACAGCCTTAAGACTTTCAGCTAGAAGGCATAGCTCTCAATTCTTGCTTCTCTTCTGTCTGGGGCTGAGTGTACTGCTCTAATAGTGAAGGTTCATGACTTTTTTTCCTAGATACTGATGTAAATATAAATGATTTTGAAAGATTAATTTTCTTCTGGGTTCTCTTCTGCTGGATAACAGTGCTTTGCTTTTTTTTTAATTTTTTTTATTTCCCCTTTCATCAGAGTACCTCTTGTGATACACTCCAAGGACTGGTTGTCTCTTTGGCAGTTTTGGAATAAATCCTTAACTGCCCTGACCCTGGCTAGGGCTTTCCAAGGCTGAGCAGTGCTGCAGGCTATTTTTAGGGTTGTAACGTGCCTTCTCTTAAGTCTTGGATAACAGTTAGTGAGCAAGTGATTAGCAAAGTACTTGGTGAGTATTACTTTCCTTTGCCAAAATGAGCCTGCTTTGCCTTTTGTGTAGCAATGTGGGTTGCTTCCCTTACTGACTGCTTGCAAAGGAATAAAAATAAAAACAGACAAGGAAATTGCAGATCTTGAGAGAAGGACAGAAGCTGAGTACTCCAGCTACGTGTGAACTCCCTACCACAGCTAGACAGTGATGTGCTCTTAGGATTTGGTGCTGTTAACAAGTCTTCTCTCAAGCAATAGCAGGCAGTGGTCTTTTTCCCCAAAGCCCTGTGTGGGCAGGTGGGCTTCCCCTTCCTCTAAAAGTGCAGAAGATGGTGGTAGCCCCTGCCAAGAGAGCTGCCTGTATCAGTGAGGCTGCTGTTAGTCCGTGTATGTGGAAGATGTTCTTCCACGTGCACACGTGGAAGAGAAGGGATCAGGCTTGTTTATTCACTGAAAACCTTTGACTGTCCTGAGTAGTTGGCTGGAGTGGTGTCCTCTCCAGAACCCGGCACATTCAAATCAAACCGCTGAGCCATGCTGAAATCTCGCTTAGTCTCTTGACTTTAAGCTCTGGCTGACAACTAAATTCTATGGTCTGGAATTACTTTTTTTACTGCGAGTGCTATCAGCTTTGCTGTGGAGCTCGTAACTGCAGAGTAAAATACAAGTCTTGAAGTAAATATAAGCTCAGTGAGCTTTGCTGGCAAACTGAACCGCCCAGGAGCTGTCAGATGTCTGCTCGCTCCAGACTAAAGCTGGTAACATTCCTGATAACGTACTTGGAGGCTTGGTGTAGACTCCCCAAGTAGAGTTAGCAGTAAACATGCATAAGCAACACAGGGCTGCTAAGCACACAAGTTTTACAACTCTTGAGTGTAACAAAGGCCATGTTACATAGTAAGATATACCCCTTAAGGTAATTACTAACTCATTGCTAAAAACGGACAACATTTATTGTACTAATTTTACCCCTTTAACTTTTGTACCTTACCTTCCACAGGTGAGTTAGAGATCCTATATTCACTGTATGTGTGTCTTCCATATGCTGTAGTATGCTCCTACTCCTGAGCCGCAGACTGACTGTTGAATCGCTGTGCCCTGCTTGGTTCACTCTTAAGCAGAAGCTGGAAGCCAGTTAAAGTATCTATCTCGTTGTTGTTGTTGTTGTTGTTGTTGTTGTTGTAACTGGGAAAATCTTTTTAGAGAGCAAAAGTATTAATATTGTGGGGTTAGTGACCAGCGTGGAGCAGGTGGTTTCTGGTCCCCACTGACAGTGTATTTAAGAGTGGTGACAATAGTTTGTCTTAAGTTCATTGCATGAGGATATAAACTTTTTCTCAGATAAAATATGACTAATATCATTTCCCTCTGATGGCCTTAGGCCCTCAGTAACCACCCTGTTGTGGTATGCTACCAAAGTTAAAAGCCTTTTGGGTTGGGGTTTCATCCCAATGACACAGATGGTTTTTTTTTCTTAAACATACCAGAAATGCTGTTTGCAGCTGCATCCTCACCTGAGTATGGAGCATATGATTGCACTGTTACGCTCTGTGGATCAGGTGGTGTCTAAACACTTCTATTCTGATGGTCTAACAGCCCTGGATTCCCCAGGGTAAACCAAGGAGGCTCTAGCCCTGTGCTGTGGCCATGGGCTTCTAGTCATACGATACAGGAACACCTATACAGCCCCTCTCGTTTTAGACTGACCTTCCTTGGAAGGACAGTGTTTGTTCTGTGACAGTGCATCTGTCTCTAGGTACAGGCTGCACTTCTTCATAGCTTTTTAACTCTGTAGGGGGCTGGGGGCAGAGATAGGCAACTGAAACAACCAAAGCTGGGGAAGGGGGAATACTTTGAAACTTGGAATCCTAAACTCAGGTCTTAAGATTGCAGTGGGATCTGTTCCCAGTGAGTACCGTAGGGACGGAGCTGTTTCTCTTGATGTGCAAATAGGTAATGAGTGTACATACTCCGCTGCTGTCTCGACATCTGTCTGTTTACCCTACTTTGTATTCCTAGTTCTGAGGCAGAAAGCTTTTATCTGCTCTGGACTCTTCTTATGTCACTGTTTCCAAAATACAAGTGATAGATACAAATCTAGCAGTTAAAAGGCTGGGCCTGGCAGAGGAGGAGGACGTAAAAAGCATAAAGAGATTAGTAAAAGCTGTTTTTTCTGAGGCCCTGTTCAGCAAAACATTTGTGCGAGTACTCCCTCTGCGATCAGATACGTGCATGTACCTTGCTGCTTCAGGTCCTACGCGAGCAAGTTTCTTGAGCCTGTTTTCCCCAGAGGGTGGGGTAGAGGTGGTGGCTTTTCAAGTCTGCCTGAATGCGAATAAATATCTGAGAAGGCTCTTAATACAGCGACAGGTGTCTCCGCAGAGGAAACGTGCGTCTGACCTACGCGTAATAGTAAAAAGGGAGGAATGAACTGAAGAGCCACCGGCTTGGTGAGTAGGTTAGCGTAGAGCCCTGAGAAGTTGATCAGCAGAGCACTCTTTATGTTACATTCCATACTGTGCTTTCTTGGCTCTAATAGCGGCATTAGCACCAGAGCAACATGCAGTAAGACGGTAGAATTTCTTTCCTTGTAGGTCGCTGAGCTGTTCAGTGTAGCGCTTGTGTGTGCGGATGCTCCGCTGCTGTTTGCGGAGCGACGGGAGTCTTTGTCCAGAGCATTGGTGGGGATTAATCACTGCAGAGGTTTAACCGGTTGTGCTGGTTTTGGCTGGGATAGAGTTAATTTTCTTTATAGAAGCTCGTATGGGGCTATGGTTTGGATTTGTGCTGGAAACAGTGTTGATAACACAGGGGTGTTTCAGTTACTGCTGAGCAGTGCTGACACAGAGTCGAGGCCTTTTCTGCTCCTCACCCCACCCCACCAGCGAGTGCTGGGGGTGCACAAGAAGCTGGGAGGGGACACGGCCGGGACAGCTGACCCCAACTGACCCAAGGGATATTCCACACCATGTGACGTCATGCTCAGCATATAAAGCTGGGGGAAGAAGGAAGGGAGGGTATGTTCGGAGTGATGGCATTTGTCTTCCCAAGTCACCGTTAGGCGTGATGGAGCCCTGCTTTCCTGGGGATGGCTGGACACCTGCCTGCCGATGGGAAGGAGTGAATGGATCCCTTGTTTTGCTCTGCTTGCGTGCGTGGCTTTTGCTTTACCTATTAAACTGTCTTTATCTCAACCCACGAGTTTTCTCACTTTTACCCATCCGATTCTCTCCCCCATCCCACCAGGGGGGAGTGAGCGAGCGGCTGGGTGGGGCTGAGTTGCTGGCTGGGGTTAAACCACGACACCTTTTAACATCTGAGAGCAAGGCAGAGTGTCTTCTCCACATGTGCAGAGTAGGCCTTTGTTTTTCTGGAATCAGTGCTGCACCATGAAAGGCTTGCAATGAAGAAAGCATGGCTCTGACTGTAAATAAATCCTCTCAGATTCCAGTTGCACAACCAAAGGAATTCAGCAAATTCCTGTTTTTCTAACCATACCATGCCTTCATTTAACACTCTTCAAATTGGCAAATCTCATCTTGCACTGCCTTGAAAATAACAGACAAGAAGTTTTTACTCTGGCTTGTAAATAGCTACAGTTGTGCTCGTTACAGATGTCTCAGTGCTGTGGCTTTGGCCATGCAGCTGCAGCGATCTGTACGCTGTCTTCCCCCTGCGCTGCCTTTGCATGTGTCCGACTCGTTTCTCAGGAGCGGTGAGTTGTTCCCAAACCTGTAGCTCTGGGTTTCTATGGGGCGTCGACTCAACCCTTTGTCTACCTGGATCTATTTGCTCTTGCATTTGCTTCCTTACCTGGGGAAAAACCTGCATCCTGCAGTGCTCACTTATCTGTTCAGTATCTCTGTCAATAAGTGGAAAAATCTGTCTTAACATTCCACCTCACCGAGTGTCTGGCTCTCACTGCTAGCCCATTGCTCTTTGTAATTTTATAACTGCCTAAGAAATTAAATCTGTGTTGTGATAAGTATTCCGTGTCTTCTTCCTTTTGTTTGCTGCTTGGAGATGGGGCCGGATAAGATCAGGATGACGCTACGTGTGTTCTGTACTCTGTGGCCCAAACCAAAACGCCAGCAGTTAATAAGCCCTCGGTCCTAGCTGTGCTTTGTAGCTGCTCTCGAAAGACACCGTCAGCTTGGGTTTTGCAGGGACTGGGAAAGGACAAGCTGAGTTTGTTCTGGCACATTTTGCTTGCAAATGTAATTTTCCCCTCTCGTTCCTCCTTAAAGCTGCTCTTCTTGGGACTTGCACTCGTGCGTTTTTCTCCTGCCCCTCAGGTGAGTTTAGGTAACTTCTTTTTATTCTTTCTTTTATGGGTTGCATCTGAAGCAGTGCTCTCAAATACGCGCCCCGCTCACTGTGCTGTCACTGCAAGCTTGTTGCTTCTCGCCTTCAAGCCCAGGAGGAAGATCTGGAGCGAGCCCATGCGGATGGGTGAGGAGGCATCTCCTGCTTCTGTACGTATCCTTCCTTTTGCAAAGCCACAAGAAACACTTTGATCAGGGTGGACGAGAGGAGAAAAAGCCTTTCCGCTCTTGCTAGCGGTGGTGGAGCACGCGATGATGAGACTCTCCTTGTTCTCCTGTGTGACCGCTTCATAGCGAGGCCTCAGCTGTGAAGCTGCAGATGTCTCCTCCTGATCTAGCTCTGGAGGGCGATGCTGTCCTGTCGGTGCCGTTTGTGTGCCTCCGTTTGCTTCAGGCAAAATAGGCTACGTTAGCTCAGATGAGTGTTTCTAAACTCTTCGTTCGGCTGCTGGGGATGTTTCCTGTCTTCTGCCTGGAGCAAACTGAGGATCTGAGAGAAGCTGCTGGTGGATTCAGTTAAGTGGCAGCAACTTCCAGCCGCAGCGGTGATGCCAACAACAACTGTCTCCCACGCCCCTGATGGATGTCGTCATCCAGACCCACTGATGTTTTGGGAGGTCCGACTGCTCCTCTGCTTCTGCCTTGGGAGAGCAAAGCAGAATATTCTCCAGTAAGCATCGGAAAAATCGTAAATAACTGGTCAAACCCAGCCCTGAACTAGGCAGCTGTGGTTGCTTTCAGATCGGCAGTCTCGCGTCTGTCTGCTGTTACTGAGTCTGGCCCATTAAGCCTGAATTCCCAGGGAAGGGACTAAGAAATCTCATCTCCAATTATTTATCCTATTACTAAGGGTAGACATGGACTCGTGCCTGCGTTCCTTCCTGGCACGCTTTCTCTTGGTAGTGAGTAGGCTTTTGGGTTTAGCTGTGCCGCGGTGGTCTGCCAAGTGATCAGGCAGTGAGACCCTCTGCTACGCGGGACTCGAGTCCAAGATGAAATAACTCGGAGCAAGAGCACAATTCTGGTGTGAACAGCCCAACTTCACGGGCTGGGGCTGTGCCAGGTGTGCTGCCAGGAGCGGAGGTACCAGGCAGAATGGCTCCGGCGGGCTCACACCGCCCTCAGCCTCGATGGTTTGCGGCAAACCTCCTTTCACGCAGCATCACTATTTTTTTACAGCAAGTGGGTAAGAAAGGAGATGCTGGGGTGGGGGGGGGGGGGGGGGGGGGGCAGAGGGGCGCACCCCCCCTGCCT
>NW_008796063.1:8248935-8249773 GCF_000699145.1 Aptenodytes forsteri
AGTCGGTGGGGGGGGGGGGGGGAGCGGCAGGCAGAGGCGAGCACCCTCCCTGCTCTCATCCTGCCCCTGTTTGGGAGCAACTTGTTCCGCTGCAGCACCTGCTCCAGACTGAACGCTCACCCGTCCCTGAGCGTGCACCTCTCGCATACCGCATCTACCCTGGCCCTGGACCGCTCTCGGCCAGGCCCTTGGCACAGACTTCTTCAGCTAATTAACGGGGTGATGTGAGCTAATGAGGGCTTTCTGCCCAACCTGCTGGAGTTGAGGAAATCCGATGCCTGCTGTTCCAGCACCTTGTTATGTTTGGTTGGGGTTGGGGTTTTTTTTTTTGGCAGTGAGTTTTATTAAGTTACAGGTTATAATAAAGGATTTGGAGATCGCTAGGTCCAGGTAAGTCCATAGAAGAGGCCGGAGGCTTTTAGCAGTATTTTGATATTCTGGATGCTATTTTGTGGGGGGCAAGGGAGGCTTGTGTTTGCACAGGTCCGGGTCGGGGCCTATGCCGGGGAGCACTGAGTGACACAGGGGAACGGACCCACCTTGTCCATGTGGTGGGTACAGACTGTCACCTTTGGGTGCCAGCGTGGCATGTACCTGCTTAGCCTCCCCTGCCGAAGGGGGCTGGGGGAGCACCCCTTGTCCCTGCCTTCCCCTCCTCCCCCCTCGGGGGAGGCGAGCGGTGCTTGCAAAAACCCCTCCTGGCTGCCGGTTCCTCGGCAGCTCCAGATCAGGACTGATGTGTTATTTGTGGAGGGCAGTCGGAGCGACGGCCCGGCGGCAGCCTGGGCCTTCTGATGGTGAAGGCGACGGTGCTGGGGGCCGGGGGGGGGGGGGGTCC
>NW_008796063.1:8250028-8251951 GCF_000699145.1 Aptenodytes forsteri
TGGCCCCCTCCCCCTGGACCATCCGTGTTCTTTCCTCCCTTCCCTGGGAGCATTCCCAGCCTTCTGCCCCCGGAGCATCCCTGCTCCTTCCCTCATTCCCTCTCGCAGCATCCCTCCCTCCCGCCCGCTTCTGCAGCGGAGCTCTGCAGCACCTTCAGTGCGTGCTCGGGGCACCTTCTCCGCACTGGCGCTCCGTGACTCAGAGCAGAACAAGCTGCTCGGGGAGGCAGAGGGCTCTTGGCTGCTGAGTGTGCCGCAAGCCTCCTGCGTGGGAAAGCGGCCGGGAGGCTGGAGAAGGAGCTTATCTGCAGCCGTGCCATGGCGGGGCCGTGGTGGGGCCAGGCCCTGGCAGAGCAGTGGTGGGTTTAGCTGTGTCTTTAAGCCCGGGGGGGGGTTCTGCCTGACTGTACCACTACTCTGCCGTGTTTTCCTGAGCAAATCGTATTGCAGCTTTTGAAATTGGGCCCAAAAATCAAGTCCTGGCGAGAGGGGGCAAAGCTCTGGGCTTCACCGGTCCCCACAACCTCTGCTGCTGTCCAAAGTCTGGAGCAGGTCTGGCTTATAGGGAAATACAAACCCTATGCTGTGACCCCTCCCTATGCACCATCGGGGTAGAGGGGGCTCTGCCTCAGGTGTCCCCTGGGGACACCTCTGGCCCTTCGGTGCCCCGCACTTGCTCTGTATGGGCAACAAGCACAGCGCAATCACAGAAAGCATCTCTTTTCTCCTCACCCAAAAACAATTTTGAAAATGAAAGCAGGGAGGCAGAGCCGGGAGACGTTATCTCGCTCCTTTTTAACGTTTCAGATAGCAAACAGCCTTTCATGTCTCCCAGGATGAAAGGCAATTTGCATTTCAAGATGTCAGGACGTAGCTATTTCTTTTTACCATCTGAAATTAGTTATTAAAAGTCTATTTGAAAACAAAACAACGCACGAGTGGAAAGATGGCCTCTGCAGGCTCAGATTAACTACTCCTGTCATCCCTGATTTCCCTGGCTGCTGCTGGAAGATGCTGAGTTGAGGCGGTACGGGCACCACTGGAGATGCAAACGGTGCAAAACCACGAGCTCCTCTGTATGGCTGGAGCTGCTCCGGCCATGGGGGACCCGCCGGGCTAAGGGGGACAGGGAATCCCCCTGGGAATCAGGGGGCTTTGCACCCCGCTGCCGTGCACAAGCTTGGCTCTAGAAAGGGTACCGTGGCAAGGAAAGCTCAATAACCATCTCCCTGCAAACCTTGCCTCCCTGCTTGCTGCCAGCTCCCGTGCTCGCCCAGGAGCGGGACCTCAGCCTGGCCCCGGCCATCCCATTCTACCTAATAAAAAGCCTCTGGCAGCCCCGAGCTTGGCCGGGGCTGGGGTTTGCTGGGCACTGCTCGCTTTGTTTTCTCAGCTGCTGCCTCTGCCCTCCCGAGCTCACCGCTGCCGCCTATTTATATTGGAGTTTGCATTAGCAGATGCACTCTGGGATATTC
The DNA here is from genome assembly GCF_000699145.1 of Aptenodytes forsteri. Lineage (NCBI taxonomy): Eukaryota > Metazoa > Chordata > Aves > Sphenisciformes > Spheniscidae > Aptenodytes > Aptenodytes forsteri. Next base: position 8,251,504 of record NW_008796063.1, read on the forward strand.
AATTACCTATAAAGAGCTGTAGCAACGCAAGCCTTTGCTGGAGCGATCGAGGGGGTTGGTTGGGGTTTTTTTTTCCCCCTTGGTTTTGGGTGTTGGGTTTTTTTAACTTGCTTTTAACAGAGATGTGGAGATGGGTAAAGTGGTGGCATTGAATAAAAAAAAAAAAAAAGTAGAATAAAGAGGGGGAGAAATAAATAAATAATTCTGTTTATGAAATGAAATGGCCGGGTAAAAAAATGATCTCCGGGAAGAAAGCAGCTCCCAGGGCTATTTTTAGCTCTTCTGTTTCTTTTTCTCCCACCCCAGCGCAGGCTGGGGGTTTGGTGCATGTCAGTCCCGCTGCTCTCCCTCACCTCTTAAGTGCCAGGTGATGCTTTTTTTTATTTGGTTGGGTTTGGGGGGTTTTTTTTGCATCTTATTTATAGCGAGGGGGAAGGGCAGCAGCAGG
>NW_008796063.1:8252259-8258106 GCF_000699145.1 Aptenodytes forsteri
CTGGGTGGTTGCAGTTGCTGCGTTCCCTGCAGCTCCGGGGCAGGAGTCACGTTTGGTGCTTTTTCATCCTTTGTAAGCCCCACACCGTTGCAGCAACCAGGGCTGGAGGAGCCCTGGAGATCCACCGGGTCCTTCTCCTCCCCCTGGGCACCATCGCTCCTCAACCCCTCCCAGCAAAGCTTTCCTCCGCTGCCCTCAAAGGCGCTCGGTGCTGCAGCCTTCCCCTTCCCCAGGCATCCCTCCCTACGCCGTACCCTCCCTTGGCCCCAGATCTCCCATCACATCCCTTCTGGATGGTGCTGCTGCCCCAGGACCTCTCTACCCGCATCTCCTCTGCTGCCAGCTCCCTCCGAGCGAACATCCGCATGGGCTCCCATCTTTGTGCCTCTATGGAAAAAATACATGATTCTTTTATTATTCAATTAGGAATTTAACACACAATCAGGTGATTGCTTTAAGAGGATTTCCTATAAGGCGGGATTTGGATAACCAGGCTATGAGTAATATATTCCCTTAACTGGTTTATTCCTTTATCAGATTTTTTTTTCCCCCCTAAGCGCTTTAATGCATTTACTTTCCCATTGTCGACACTCCTCTCCGCGCTCTTCCTCCCTCCCCAAGCTTATGCAAATCCCCCATAAGGCGTTTAATGCGTTATGTGTGTCAATAGCGCTGAAATCTTTGCGACGGCATTAGGCTTCATGCATGCCGTGGCTGATTAAGAGGGGCGGTGGGGCGAGCCTGGCCGCCCAAGCCCCCTTTCAGCACTTGCCGCGGAGCCGGGGAAGGGGCCCCCGGGCTGGGAGCTGCATTTTTCTAGAGAAAAGGCTGGAGCTGAAAGTAGCTCTTTTCTTTTGCAGGGCGAAACGTGAATAGAAAGCGCGGGGCTGACCTGTCTGCCGCTGTTTGCTGCCCTGTCGCTCAGCTTTCGGGGTGCTGGGGGGGTGCGTGGAGGTGTTAAAATGGTGGGGGGAAACATCTGTGGGTGGGATGTGAAGGGAGGAGGAAGAGAAGGGTGGTAAAATAACCCATGAGCCAACCTCATCATCACTTTGCTTGCACATCGCCTGCCCGTGTCGTACCGGCTGCATCGCCCTCGGGTGCCCGCCTGCCTTTCGGAGCCCTGTGGAAACGGCTTTGCACATCACCAGCAGGAAAAGCAGATTTTTTTTTTTTTCCCCCCCACTAATTGTGCTGCAGAGGGCTCAGGTCAGCTCAGCTGGTGGCTCTGCCCATCGCCACGGCACTGGGCGATGCTGCCCGGCCTCCCTTGCACCGCTGGTTTGCTCTCCAAGGAGGTAGCGCCTTGCCGGCAGGCCTGGCTTGCTGGCCTCTGGGGGTTTTTTGGTCTAATGTACCCAGTGGGTGGGGGAGAAGCCTGGAGCACTGGCTCTGGGGGATGCGATTGCCCTGCTCACCTTGGTGGGGCGTTCACTCGGAAACCTACAGACAACCGCTTGGACACTGGAAAAAGGGAAGCACGGGGAGGAGGGCAGCATGTGGTAGCACGATGGGAACAGCCAAAGGGGCTGTGTTGCCTGTAACTCGCGATTTCCCCATTGCCACAGGGGCTCAGGCTTTGTGGCTGGTGGCGAGGCCCTTTGTGAGCCCAGCAATGGGGGGGGGGGGGGGAGGGGAAGAAGCCATCCAAGACTGACTGCCACCATTTTCTCCTTCCAGAGAAAAATCCCTTCTCTCAACCTGGGTCTTTAAATAGCCCGGTGAGTGGGAGCGAGCTGAACCGGCCCTTCCCGGCCGTTGATTCCTCTGCGCCTGCTGCTGATTGTCTCCTTTTTTATCCCATCCTGCCCGTCTGCCTGTGCGTGCAGCAATTATGCAAAGTTGCAATCAAGGAGCTGAATTAGCAGCTCATCTTGGATTAATTAGTGATGGATGCAAATCTCTTCCAACAAACAAGGTAGGGAGGGGGGAAATGCAAAGGCTGTGGGTATCCTCTCTGGGTTTCTCCAGCTCTGCCGGGCTGGTTTAGCTGATTTGGGGACGGGAGGGATGCACAGAGTAACCCCTTGCAGGAGAATTGGGGCATCCGCATGGAAGAAGTTTGTCCCTGGCCTTGGGACAAGGCCTGGGTGCCCCAAAGCTGATGCTCAGCTCAGCCCCTGCATCTCCCTGGAGCATTTAAACCCAGTGCTTTGGGTTTAAAGTGACTCCTCCTCCCACCCCAGTCCTGTTGCAAAGCTTGGGGAAAACCCAGTTAATCCCCGCAGCCTCCAGTGCTGAGCTCCCGCCAGCACTGGGGATTTCTGTTCGCCTGCAATCGGATTGCGACAAACCCCTCCAGTTGCACTGAACAAATTCCCTGGCTACTCTCCGCTTCTCACAGGCCCTGAATAATCCCCCAAGTGTGACTCCGGCCAAGCGACAACATCATTGTTTAATCCCCACAGCCTCCGTGCAAAGCCGGCGCTGCCAAGGATGCTCTCGGTGCCGGCACGGCACATTCGGCCGGCATTGGGAGCAGACCCCGGGGAAGGATGCGAAGGCTGCATTGCTATTTAAAGGCGCTTTTCCAAGAGGGGATTGCAGGCTTGGGAATGGCCTCCCCTTCCCGTGAAGCGGAAGAGATGGATGCGCAGCGCTCCCGGGAGCACTGAGCATGGGGGTATGGGAGGGGGGGGGCACAGATGTGTCATCCCTTCGCCTGGTGCCCCCTGCTCAGCAATCACAGGTACGGTGTCACCCGCCCCTGCTGACGCAGAGGGGACACGGCATTGGGCACGGAAAGCCCAGGGCACCCTCGCAGGGTGAGCACGCTTTGGTTAAGGAGACGGATTTTGCTGCTCCTTAACCAAGGGAGGGCTCGTGGCTGGGGGGGCTGTGCCCACAGGGATGGGGACAGCAGGGACAGCTGCTTCCCGCGGTCCCCAAGGGTGTAAAGCTGTGGGGTTTGGCAGTGCGGTGGGAGAAAGGTCTGAAAGGTCTCTCCTTCCTCTGACCTCTGCAACAGCAATGATTAATAAAACCTGACTCCGCTGGAAGGGCAAGAAAAAAACCGCAATACAGGGGATTTCTGGAGACCGTCCTAATCTGACGTCTCCAAGCCAAATGAATCAGCAGCGTCTTATTCCACCCGGCGGGATTAATCAGTGTTCGACCAGGCTCCAGGATAGCGAGGTGAGGTTCTGAATAGCAAGGAGCCGTGGCGAGGCAGCCACAGGCTGTTAGCTGGTTCACGGAGTCGAGCAAATCCCTCCTCATAATCTGGCAAACGCCGCCGGGATGCACCCGCTCGTGCTGGGAGCCGTGGGACAGCGGGGAGAGGCAGGAAAAGGGAAGGCGGCAAAAATACTTCCAAAAAGCTATGGTTTGGGTGAGGGATGCTCTGTGGTCCATGTTGTTGGATGTGAGGGTGCGGGGGGAGACCCCGAGATGGGGCTGTGTGCGCAGGTTGTCCCTCCTGCCATGGGAACCAGGGTCTCTGAGCCAGCTTCGCCCTGTCGCGCTCAGAGTGTCGTGCCTGGCAGGTTTTCCTGGCTGTTCAAAGTGGGTCAAGCAGAAACCCAAGGAGCATCCGTGCTCACCAACCTCAAGCCAGCTACATCCAAAGCTGAATTATTCAGGGCCAGCTTAAAAAATTGAAGAGCCCAGCAAAACTCAGGGAGAGCCCAGCTCATGGGACCCCTCCTCATGCCCCCGTCGGGCAGAGGCGGGGCCGCCCGCCCCCCCCCCGGGGGGGGGGGGGGGGGGGGGGTTGGGGCCCAGCAAAACTCAGGGAGAGCCCAGCTCATGGGACCCCTCCTCATGCCCCCGTCGGGCAGAGGCGGCTCAGCCCGCCCATGCTCTCGGGGCAGTGGATGGTGTCGTTTGGGTCTAACACTGTCCTTGGGGATGGGGAAGGCAGAGAGAAAGCACTCGGAGAAGTTCACCCTGATGGATTCATCTCCCTGTGGTCCCCCATAGACCTCCAAGCCGTAGCAGTTTCTTCGGTTACCCCAGCACAGCCCCAATGCACCCACAGCAGAAATAGCAGAAAGGGAACCCCCGTGTCCCCCAAAATGGGGATCAAGAGGTCGTGTGATTTTAGACAGGACAGTAAAAGTCAGGGGCTTGTTATTTGCCACGAGGTGTTTGGTCGCAGCATCTCCCCGAGGCTCAGGGAGCACCAAGTGCATTTGGGAGCTGAGGTGCTCCCCTGAGCTTGGTCGCTTTTACAGACACACCCCGCCCAGCTCCATACCTGGGGCTTTGGGATGGGGAGACGCGGCTCACGGGGAGAATCCCTTTGGAAGGCAGTGAGTAATGCTGCCTGGCGAGCGCCGAGGCAGCAGGGCCTCGCCAACAAGCCGTGAAAAGGCGAGCACACATATGCTTCAGCTCGTCCTGCTCTTTTTGTAGTGCACTCGCGCCGTCTGGGTGCCAACCAGCGGCAGGCGCAGCCAGGGAACCCCCACCACAGTCACCCCCTTTTCTTAAATTTCCAAGGTACCTGGCAGGGGGTGATGGGGTCTGGTGTAGGGCAAGGGGACATACCCCAGGAGGAGTGAGGCGCTTTGAGATTTTACAATGTCTTGTTGTAAACCTGGCACTATCAAATTAGAGCTGAACAAACCCAGCCAAAACAAGCAGCCTGAAAAATCCCCCCTTGCACTAGTGCACTGAGCTTTGCAGGTGCTCAGCCAAGGAGGGAGCAGGGAAAGCTGAGCCCCTGGCTCTGGGCAGAGCTCCGCAGAGCAGTCTGGTTTGCTCTGAGCCAAACTCTGGCTATTTCAGCCAAGGAGAAAAGATGGAAATTTCCACCTGGCCTGTTTTCCTCCCTGAGACGAATTTGCAGGAGCCCCTTCGCTCAGCCCTGCTCCTGGCAGAAGGGTGGCTGAGGAGGCGCGGCCGGTTTTGTCTCTAATTTCCTCTGGCGTGAGCGGCAGCAGCGCATCCCGCCAGCCCTGCGCGCTGATTTATACAACGCAGCATTTATTGCCTGCGAGAAGATTGTAATTCACAGCCCGGCGTGTTGCAGCCATGGCGTGTTGAGCAGGAGTGGTACCTCTCCTCCTTCTCGCTGCCGCCATCCTCCCACGCGCCGGGTGGGGAGAGCCAGCAAGGGCTGGTCCCCCAGGGCTCTCACCCAGCTCGGTGGGAGGGGGCACCTGCTGTACCCCCACCCCCACCCCCCCCACCCCGTGCCTTGCTGCTCCCGCAAGAAAACTCAATAGCATCAAATTCTGTGATGTCACCTGCAGCCTTGGCTGGCTCACCCAGCTTGGGAGAGGTGGGGACACCCATGGTGTCCCTGCCTAGAGCACCCTCCTCGGGGACACGCGTCCTCTCCCTGGACAGATGTCCCCACCACCCCATGCTGTTGGTCCCCTTCCTTCTCTGCTTCCACCCCCGCTCATGCTGGGGAGCAGAGACCCCCACACACTTGCTTCCCCCAAATTCTGCTAGACAGGGCTGCAATCCATCCATCCATCCATCCATCCATCCATCCATCCCTCCATCCATCCATCCATCCATCCACCCATCCTTCTGTCCATCCCTCTATTCTTCTGTCTGTCCATCTATCCATCCATCCGTCCTATCTGTACATCCCTCCATCCATCCATGGGACAGCTCACGCTGACCCCGTCGGCCACTGTTATGCCAAAACCGTTTGCAGGGTGGGCAGGACCCTGTCCCTGCAAAGCTCACGTCCTAAATGAAATTACCAGGGCTTCCTTCCTAATTAATCTCTTTGCAATTAGCTCCAGGCCTCCCACCCACCCCACCCACCCCCAAGCGTCTATGGGAGGTACCTATAGGCAGTACCTATAGGCGGTACCTATAGACAGGGGTATGAATGTGCTCTGTTCGCTCGAAAAACCTTTCCTGCGGCCCCCGGCGCTGACCCAG
>NW_008796063.1:8258766-8266681 GCF_000699145.1 Aptenodytes forsteri
GCAGTGGGGCTGGGGTCCCCCGCTCTGCCCGGCCCTGCGGGTGCCCTGTCCCTGGGTGAGACCTCCCACCCTTGGCCGTGATGGAGGACCCCCTCCCCTCCCACCCTGCGGCCAGAGGGGTGGCAAGGCCCGAGTCCCCTCCTGTGTAGATGGGTGTAAATCCAAAGGGAGGGGAAAATCTGATTTACACAGGGATGGCACAGGGATGCTCGGAGCAGACGAGACGGACGGGTGCTGGAGGGCTGGTCCAGCACCGTGGCCATGCAGTGCATCCCGCTCTGCTCCCAGCCCTGCAGCATCAAGAAGTTTGGGCCACAGTAGGTACGGGGCGTTTCCAGCCGGCGTGTTCTCCAGCTGGGATCTCTGCTATGGAAAACCCTGCAACAGGCTTTCCCGGCATCCCGGGAGATGCTTCCCACTGGGTTTTATCGCCTGGGGTAGCATCAGGTGCAGGAGGGTGCTCCCTGGAGGGGATCACCGCCAGCTCCTCCGTGAGCAATGGGACGGAGAGGTGTCCCCAGCCAAAACATGCCCCGCTGGGTTGTCCTGCCCACAGTGCTCCGGGATGGGGGGTCTTGGGGCCCACCCTGGTGTGGTGCAGGGTGGGGACCCCAGCCTGGCCCCGTCCAGGTCCCCGCACGGCCTCGGGGCCGTGGCAGCGCTGCTCTGTGCCACCAGTCCCTGCAGCGAGCAGATGCATTTTAGGCTCTAGGATTGCACTCGGAGGGTCTGTGGGCACCACGTTTGCCACCCCCCCCGGGGTCCCCCAGCATCCGACCCATCCTGGCAGCCGGGGAGATGCTGGAAAACCTCTCTGCTCCTGCAAACGCCACGTCTGGCAGGGACACGAGAGAAATCACTGTAATAATTGATTTTTTCTTCCCTTGCTTGCCTCAACCTCCTGCCTTGGAGAAGATTTCCCCCCCCTGCCGCCGGCCAGCTGGGTGGTCCGCGGGCAGCGGGCGCGGAGGCAGGCTGGCATCTAGCGACTGGCGCCGGTAATACAGAGCAGCCCCTGGGCTGCCCCGGGCTGCTCCCCAAGGCCCGGGCTGGGGGGGCCCCAGAGGGATGAACCGTGTTTTGGGTGGCTCTGGTAGGGTCGCTGGAGGATGCCAGGGGGTTTGGGAGCTCATTTTGGAATGCACGTGGTGCAGACCCTCTCGGGTGTGCTGCTGGGGTCTCTCCAACAGCTCTCTGAGCATCTCCCTGCTGTGCTGTGGCCCCTCGGAGAAGCAGATTCAAAACATACCTTAAAAGCTGGGTCGCATCCCATCCTCTCCCTGAAAAGGCTGCAGGAGTGTGTCTGCCCAGGCCGGTGGCTCTGCCCCAGCCCCGGGCAGCAGAGATGCTGAAAAAGGACATAAACCAGTGTGCTGCCTGCAGAGAGCCAGGGCTTCCCGAGGCAGCCAGGATCTTCCCCAGCAGCCGCCCCCCGTGAGTTGTTTTCACCCATTAATTTCTCTAATTGTTTTTGGAAAGCATGGTGGCATTTGGCACTGGTAGCATCGCGGTGAGGTGTTGTGCCAGGCTGGGGCGAGTGCTGTGCCATGGGGGAGGCTTGCACAGACCCCCTGATCACCAATCAATCACAACCCCAAATCCAAACTCCTGACCCCACTCTGCTCGGGGAAAGCATCTGGAAAAAACATAGGAGCCGCAGCGGTACGGTGGGGTGATGGAGGCTCAGGGCCAGCCATGTGCCGTCCATCCCTTGCAGACCCCTGGCATCACCCAGGGGATGATCCCCAGGGGGACACGGGAGCTGTGCCCCGGGGGTGTCACCGCTTTCCCTCCCAGGTTGGCCACGATGGGCTCGGTGGGAGCCGAGCGCTTCAAGGAGCTGAGCCCTGCGGGGACACCGGAGGGCAACGTGGTGATGAGCTTCAGCTTCGACAGCTACCAGCTGGAGGAGGATGAGCTGCAGAGGGGCAGCCAGGCCAAGGGCATCCTCACCTTCATGGAGCCGGGTGAGGGCAGGCACGGCCCTGACCCACAGCCAGGAGCCGGGTTTCCTGCTGGTTTCCCACCCATTTAGGAGCTTCCTGGGATGGGTTTAATAGCCACAAATGGCCTGAAATGCCATAAAATTGCCTAATGCCGTTTTTTGGACCTGTTTGAGCGGTTTGGACCATGTGAGCTGCATAGCATCCTATGGCAGTGGGCTCTGCAGGTTGGCAAGGAGTTGAGGGTTCATGCCCGGCTCACCCCCAGCCCGCAGTTTCACCCTTTCCCATGCAGGGCTCAGGGATGCCCCTGGGATTTACCCCAGCCCCGCTCCACATCCAGGGCATCCCTGTCCATGTCCACACCCCTCCAACCTCTCCTTGCGCCTTGGCTTTGGCTGTTAAACTACGCTGTCTGGCCCTCAGGTTATTTGGCTGCTATTAAAACTCATCAGCCCCCAAAGCCTGGGTGTTTTCCTGCCTCCTGGGTCTCTCGTTGAAATGCTTTTATTTAGGGAAGGAGTTTCTCGGGGCTGGGGCCCTTTATTCGTGAGAGCTGTGGGGCGCTGGGCTGCTTGCCCTCCTCATTTGCCATAAAGGATGTGGAAGCACCATTCGTTACCCCATGGCTGGGGTCTGCTGCAGGTCCCATGGGTGCAGCAGTGCACTGTCACGTCTTTGTCTCTTTCTTTCCCCTTTTGGGGCAGTTTCTGAGGATCCCGAGCCCCAAGATCGATACCATGGGATTTACTTTGCCATGCTGCTGGCCGGGGTGGGATTTCTTCTGCCGTACAACAGCTTTATCACCGATGTGGACTACCTGCACCATAAATACCCAGGTAGGTCTCCAGCAGCTGCAGCACTTCCCAGCCACCCCAAACCTGCCCCGCTTCTAGGGCAGCCAGACCCCCGCCACCCCCCCATCACCTGCCTCTCCACAGGGACCTCCATCGTCTTCGACATGAGCCTCACCTACATCCTGGTGGCCTTGGTGGCCGTCATCCTCAACAACGCGCTGGTGGAGCTGCTGAGCTTGCACACCCGGATCTCTGTGGGTGAGTGGGGGTCCCCACAGCCCCCGGCAGCACCGACCCCACGTTGACCCCCCACCACCCGCCTCCATCTCTCACCCACAGGCTACCTCTTCTCCCTGGGGCCCCTGCTCTTCGTCAGCATCTGTGATGTCTGGCTGGAGCTCTTCACCCGCAGGCAAGCCTACGCCATCAACCTGGTCGCCGTCGGGGTGGTGGCCTTTGGCTGCACAGGTATGCGGGACAGCGGCTGGCACTGGGGCAAGCGCAGCCCTTCAGCTAGGGGTGGGAAAACATCCCCATCCCCCAGAGCCGTGGTCTCCTGGGACAACCTCTTGCTCTGATCCCTATAAGCTGACCCTCGTGTCCCAGCTCCCTCCCCTCCAACTCTGTCCAGGCACCACGGGACTGGACAGGGGCACCAGCACCAAACCACGCATCAGTCCCCGACACCATGGGCTTTGCCATTTGGGCCTCCATGGTGACTTCCTAAGCCCCTGCACCTGGTGGCCACTCTTGATGGGAACAGCCATGGTGGGGCACCCAGGGAGGGCAAAATGTGCACCGATTTTTGGGGCAAGAAGGCTTCGGGCGCTGCATCAGCTGTTCAGGAAGGGTGCAGCTCCCGGGTGGCATGGCACGTGGGCCCCCACCGGGGTTTCTTCCCCCTACCCGGCATTTCGGTTGCAGCAATAATCCCTCCTTCTCCCCTCGGCGCATCTCTCCTGAAGTGCAGCAATCCAGCTTCTACGGCTACACGGGGCTGCTGCCCAAGCGCTACACGCAGGGGGTGATGACAGGCGAGAGTAAGTACCTGCATCTCTGTCCACGTTCAACTGTGTGGGCTCACTCGGGGGGGACCCTCCTCTACTGTCTCTCAGGGCCCCGGCGAGTCACACCTGGGGCCTTGCTGTCCCCAGCACAGCCTGGCCAGGTTGCCAGCAGATCAGGGACACCCCAGGGTGCTCCCCAGCAAACCAGGGTGTTTAATGGTTTGTAAATCACTTGCAAGACCGGATCTCTGTGGGTGAGTGGCTTTGCCATGCCAAGCTTGGGGTGGGGGTGTCTGCCAGGAGCTGGCTCCACTCCCCCCCAAAAAAAAAATCACTGTTTGTAGCTACTCCACACCTGGAGGCATCACCTCCATACGGTAGGGGGCTGCTGGGGGTCCCCCAGCTGTGGGGCTCAGCAGGACCCCGTGCCAATAGCTTTTCCATGCCACCAGGCACCGCCGGGGTCATCATCTCACTCAGCCGCATCTTCACCAAGCTGCTGCTCTCAGACGAGAAGGAGAACACCGTCATCTTCTTCTTCATCTCCATTGGCATGGAGCTGACATGCTTCATCCTCCACCTCCTGGTGAAGCGCACCCACTTTGTCCGCTACTACACTGCCTGCTCCCGCAAGGGTCTCCCCGAGCCCCAGGGGGCTGGTGACCATGGGACGGGCTACCGCGTCCACCACGATGTCACTGCCGAGGATGTCCAATTTGTAAGCCAAGGGTGGGTTTCCTTGATGCCCCCTGGGGTCCCACTCCCCACTGGAGCTCAGCACTGGTGTCCCCTCTCTCCCCCCACACAGGAGAACCGGCCGCGGGGGCAGCCGAGCTCCCCCCAGGGCAGCCCAGGCCCCGAAGCTGAGCTGGCCGGCAGCGGCACCTACATGCGCTTTGACGTCCCCCGGCCCAAAATCAAGAGGAGCTGGCCCAGCTTCAGAGGTGGGTGGTGGGCTCAGGGGAGGGGGGCGAGCCAATTTTGCAGCATTTTGTGGGGCAGAAGGAGCGATCGGTGGCCTAGGGCTTTGGGGAAGGGTCATCCCTTTTCAACACACCCACAAACATGGGGCAATCACGTCTTTGGAAGCCACTGTTGGGGTGCGGGCAAGACTTTCAGGCTCTGCAAGGGTAGGGCTGGGGGTTTTGGCTGAGCCGTGCTGCCCGTACCTGCCAGACATGCTGCTCCACCGCTACGTCGTGTCCCGGCTCATCTGGGCCTACATGCTCTCCATCGCCATGACCTACTTCATCACGCTGTGCCTCTTTCCCGGGCTGGAGTCAGAGATCCACAACTGCACGCTGGGGGAATGGCTCCCCATCCTCATCATGGCCATCTTCAACCTCTCCGACTTCGTCGGCAAGGTAGGAGAGAGGCCAACTCCAACGCGGTGGGGCGGATGCGTCCCTTCCACCGTGCCTCCTTTTTGTGTCCTCTTTCAAAGCCGCTTGGCTCCACCAAGGGTCATCTCCACCCCATGGGTATCTAACTAGTGTGAAGTTGCTCACCAGCATGGCTGAGGTTGGGCTCCTGCAGCACCATCTCATCTTCTCCTTGCTGCCCCATTTTGGGCACCATGTTGCCCTCCCCAGCCTCCTCGGCCCCCACAGCATGGTCTCTGCCCCTCGCTGCAGATCCTGGCTGCCCTGCCCTATGACTGGAGAGGGACCCACCTCCTTGTCTACTCCTGCCTCCGCGTGGTCTTCATCCCCCTCTTCATCATGTGCGTCTACCCCAATGGGAGGCCCACCTTCGGCCACCCTGCCTGGCCCTGCATCTTCTCTCTCCTCATGGGCATCACCAACGGCTACTTCGGCAGCGTCCCCATGATCCTGGCCGCCGGGAAAGTGAGCCCTGAGCAGCGGGAGCTGGCAGGTAGGACCAAGCCCTCCCAGGGACTCCACGTGGGGTGGCCAGAGCGCCCTGACACCTCGTGTCCCTTCCCGCAGGGAACACCATGACCGTGTCCTACATGACGGGTTTAACACTGGGTTCGGCCGTGGCCTATTTTGCCTACAGTCTCACCAGTACCTCCCACAGTACCTGTTTCTACACCGAAACCTCCAATGGCTCCTTTACATCAGGGTACTGAGCCCCGGGGCGGGGCGATGGGGACAAGATGGGACCTGCTTCCCACCATGGTCCCCACCGCCCCGCTTGGCCCATGTCCCTCCTCAGGGAGGGAGCCTGGAGCCAGAAAGCTGCCCCAGGTTGGACAGGGACCGGCGTCCCTTTGGCATGGGGCCGTGGCATCCCAAAACAGCCTGTGCTGCCCAGCCAGGGCCACTTCTTGGGGTGACATTCCCCCCCCCAATCCGGGGGACAGTCCCGTTGCTCTTGGGGGGCTCCCCATCAGCAATGTGCAGCTCTCCAGTGGGGGGGGTGGGGTGTCTTCTCCTGTTTGAGCCAAGCAATTGCCAGGAGGAAGAAAATACTGCCAAATTCCAAAGGGAATAGGACCAGCACTGGGGAGGAGGGTGATGGAGGGCTAGTGAGGAAGAAGAGGAGCAAGAGAGGAAGGAAACGCTCCTTCAGGCCCCAGTGGCTCTGGGAAGGTGGATCTCGGCTTTCATCAACGGTGCTGCAGGTTTTCACCAAGAATGGCTTGAAATCACGATCCCTCCCCAAATATGCCAATTGCTGTGTAAAAGACCCAATTCACTTCTGCTGTCTGGAAAAAAAAACAAACCTTTTTTTTTTTGGTTGTGTCTTTTAGAAAAAAAACCAAACCTTTTTTTTTTTGGTTGTGTCTTTTTTTTGCCTCCCCTAACTGTGAGAGAGGCAGGGTCTTGCCTCCCCCCACCCCACGCTGTGGGTCTGCCCCATCACCTCCCTCTCCCGGGCTGCAACGGGACAGAGGGGGGAATCCCGATGTCCTGAGGGGTCTTGAGGCCACAGCGCTGTGGATGCCGCCCGTGGGCCACTGCTGAGCTTCAGGATTTATTGCAAGGGACATAAACGAAGCTGATGCCAGATTAAGTGCCTTTGCAATGATGCCTGGTTGGTAGCCATGCCACCGGCACGGCCCTGGCACTGCAGGCACTTGTCTGCTGGTGATGGGCTGGGCTGGCAAACACACCCAGGGTGATGCCTGCTGCCTGTCCTGTGGGGTTTCGGGGTGCCCCTTGTGCTGCTCCCCACCTCCAGGGTCCCCTCTGTCACCTGGGGCAGCTGGATTTGTCACCAGGTCCCGTCGAACATCTGCCAGCCTGCAAACTGCTGCTGAAGTGCAACACCTTTGTGGGCAGCAAGTGGGAGAGGGAAGGGGCTGAGCAGAGCAGAAACCATCTGGAGAAGGTGCCAACACCAGACAGAGGCTGCCGCTTTTTGGGACCAGCTGCACCTTGTTGCGCCAGGAGTCAGCGGGTGCCACCTCCCAAGGAAGCGAAGCCCAAGGGCTGGAGGCAGTGGGAGCAGGAGCCAGCAAGCGCCAGGCTTGGCACCCCCGACCCAGCCCCACCAGCACTGGAGGGTCTCGCCCCACCAAGCCCCTGGCTGGTTGAAGTGCAGCTCACACCAAAAAAGAGCAAATCCAGCGTTTCATCCTCAACACATCGTCCCTGCAGGGCTCGGGGTACTGGAGTCGCCGTGACCGCAGCTGCAGGGGAAGAACTCACGCCTCCTGCCCCACGGGCCCCAGTGAGCAGAGACCTCCGCTCCGGGGTCCCATCCCGTCCATCGGTGCCACCCCGCAGGGGGACTGTCAGACGGACGGGGGCTCCCCGAAGAGCCACGCAGCGCCTGGGTTGGGTCTTTCCCCGAACATGAGGCAGGGGCTGAGCCAAAAAGAGACCATTGCCACCAAGGGGAGAAAAACCCCGCAGTCAGGACAAGCGAGACAAAGAAAGATGCTTCGTTGGGTTGCTTTTTTTCAATTAATTTTTTTTTTTTTTATGAAAAAAGATCACACGGAGTTCTCCAACAAACAGAATGCCAAAAAAATTGTTTTAAACAAAACATAAACAAAACAAAAAAAAAAAAGACAAAAACCTGGCTCTCCTTTCTTCTCGATTGTCTGAAATATCCTTGTGTTCCATAGAAGGCAGTGGGTTTTAAGTGCTTTCTATTTAACATTAGCATAAAATCTCTCTCGCGCGCTCTCTCTCTCGCTCTTTAAAATATGCTCACACAATTTGCTTCTAGAAGTACAGTACACTTTGAGCGTCGG
>NW_008796063.1:8266821-8287457 GCF_000699145.1 Aptenodytes forsteri
TATTTATAATTAAAAAGTTGAATGCATTTAAAGACTTATAATACAGGAGGGCTAAAGAGTCTTTTGGTACATTAAAACTGTACAGGCTAGAACCGTCACTATCTGCCGCGCCGAGGCGCCGGTGGCCCGGGGTGGAGATGGTACAAGCTCAGCACCATGTGGTTCGTTTAAAGGACAAGGGGTAACTTCACAGGGGCGTCCCTCTCCCCTGAGCATCGGCCTCCAGTCTCTGGTACGCAGCCGGTACCAGGGCGGATAGTTTCCAATCTGTCTTTGTCTTAAGCGTCTCCGCACCGGAGCCTGGGCCGTCGCTGCCGGCCGAGCCGGGCCCCACTCTGCGTCCTAGCAATCTGTAGTGCGAGTTGGTAGTTGCAAAGATCAGTGCGTCTCTTGGAGTTTTTTTTGTTTTAAGTGCAAGGATGTTGCATCGTTGCGTGGTTCTCCTCCGGTGTCCCCTCCGGCTGGGTGCAACCCTGGTGTGGCGGCGGTGGTGCCATGGGTCCGGTGTGTGCCCAGCTGGAGCAAGACGGTGGGTCAGCTCCGCAGAGGGAGGGAGGAGGCGATGGTGGCGGCTCTCCGGGAGCCGTTGGGAGGTTGGCCGGCTGGATGGAGCAAGCTGAATGGTCCCTTCCCCGAGCCCAAGGTGGCAGTGGGGCTCTGGCTGTGGAAACGCCACAGGCAGGCATGGCCAGGCTTCACTCTCTATCCCCATTCCCTTCAAATGAGGGGCGGGGGCTTCCCAGCAGCTCCACATCTCTGCTCAGGCAAGGCATGGGGCGTAAAGCTGGGCGAGGGATGCCAAAATCCAACGGCCTGTGGTCTCTGCTCCAAGCATCGAGCAGCAGCTTTTCCCAGTCACTTCCTGCCCCCCTTCACTGCACGCTCCAAGACGAGTTCTTTGTTCACCAAGTGTCACCCCCTGGCCATGCGCTTGCTCCCCCCAGCGCCTTTCCAGGGCAGGAGGGATGTAGAGGGATGGGGAAGGCGGGTTCAGACCGTTTGTTCGAGGCAGTGGGAAGGCAGCATCCCAGACTGGATGTTGGCTCGTCTTCCATCCGGCTCCTCCCAGCCTGGAGGACCTCTTCTGCCATCTCCGTGCTGGGGCCGGCTCTGCCCCTTCGTGCTCCACATTGCCGGCCAGGGGCCTCCAGGGAAAGGGAACTGCAAAAAGGCGCTGAGAGGATCGAGACGAGGCGCTGAGAGAGACTCATCTCCTTTCTCTTTCACCCTGTCCTTCCTAAAGGGTCATGCGAAACTAAGTAGGAAAGGGAATATATGGAGGGAGAGGAGCGTACGCAGAAGGCTCGCGGGTGTCCTTCCACGTACAGGAGGCTTCTGTGTTACTGATGGGGCAAATGACACAAAAGGGATCCCTCCTGCTGGGGGGTCCCGCTGGTGAAATGATCACGGGACCCATGTGCTTTCCTGGACCAAAAGGAGGAAGGGAGAAGTTGGTCAAGTGTCACCTTACTTAAAGCCACTTCCAGAAGAGCCTTGGGGTTCAAGCACCACCACCACCCCCCCAACGGTATCTTCCTCAAGTCCTGTAACTGCTTCCCCAACCCCCTTCTTCAGCCCTCTCCTTCCTCCTCGTGTCTCTCGCGCTCTCCTGTCTGTAGCGTGACACAGAAGTCATGAGCATTGAAAGAAACAATCATGTCGTCTGAACAGGCACGTCCTCAGGTTTGTCCCGTCTCTTCCCAGGGGGTGGCACGTGTCCCCTGGGCGGTCAGCAGATGACAGGGACCCCGTCGGTGTTGAAGATCATGCCCGTAGTGGGCTCGTAGGTCCCTGCAAGGTAGTAGAGGTCCTCACTGTCTTGGTATTTCTTCGTCTTTAGCATCTGCTCATATTGATCCAGACCAACAACAAGACACTTGTGTGAGATGGTCTGGACATCGTTTTCATCCACGTGTGAGGACTGGTAGAGGGCTCGCTGCATTACAGGAACGGAAGGAGGGAGATGGAAAGAAAAGGAGCCATTAGATCTCACAGCATTTACAGCATCATCTTCAATACGCAGGAAAAATATCCATCACGACTGGCCAGGGCTTGTGCTCACACTCAGGCAGAACTCCCCGCTCATCCCCACTGCCAGTTCAGGGGAGGGACAGTGGGAATCTGCATGGCCCCACAGGCAGCGTGGACACAATCCGTCCAGCGCACTAAACCTGAGCCCTCACTCTCACTCAGCTCCCACCGATGGGAACACCGCAGCAGCCGAGCGCACGGACAGGGGAATATGGAGGCCGGGAGTTTGTCACCCTCACTTCAAGGATGCAAATGCAAAGATGGGTGCTGGATACCAGCCCTCTGTTCCTCCCAACACCCAGCACACCTGCAGCTACTCCCACCCTCCCAGAAACACCCATCCAAAGTCCTGGGCACTGTGGACTCAGCAGCTGAGGCAAAAAGCAAGAGCCAGAGAAGCTCGGGGGGCATTTCTCCAGCAGCATTTGTTACGGCGTCCCCAGCATCCCCTCCCAGCCCTCCGCCAACCTCACCAACCTCCATAAAGTCCTTCCTCTGGTTGGATGCCTGCAAAGCTGTGGACAGACTCCTGCCTGATTTCTGATCCCAGCGCTGTGCCCAAGAGGAAGAGAAAAGAGAAAACAGAAATGAAAAGCAGGTGAATTAGTTGTTTTTCCATGCTATCACCTCCTGCCCACCACGTGTGCCTTCACAACCTCAACCCCCATCCACAGCTACTGGTAATAAATACTAAGAGCCTACTGTAAACCACACTGCACACGTGTGCAAAATTCGGTGTTTCTGAGCACCAGGCCAGTCGTTTTTACACTGTAAAAAGACTCAATACAGCTCTTGACACTCTTTTTGGACCAAGACAGAAGTCTTTATCTCCTCGTATGATAAAACCCACCCTTCCCCTGCTCAAGGGGTAAACACCAGGCTTGTACACATCACAGGCAGCCCCCACAACATGTTATGATGGTGCCACCCCCATTACGGTACGAGTAACAAACTGGGCCACGGCTGTTTTCCTCATCCTTGGAAACAAAAGGGAACAAGCAGCATTGCAGCCCTCTCGGCAAAGGAGACCAGCCTACCTTGCCTTCGTTGAGTTTCTTCCCAGGGTTGGTTTCTTCTGGGTGATAAAACCATTTGACTCGGACCACCATGTTGTTCCCCCACGACTCCCACATGCTCTGGATCCGGCCAATGTAGGGCAGGTTGGGGCGGCCGGCTGAGAGGAAGACCGCACAGTCTCCGATGCGGATTATCTCCTTGCCCCGGACAATGGCCTTGTAGAAGAGCTTCCTGGCCTTCCCTTTCATTCCTCGTCTCTGCCAAGAGAGGATCACACAGGTGAGCAGCCAGGGATTGCCCAAGTTTCCCCCACCCACCACTGCTTGCCCTGTCCCGCATCCCACTCTTCGCCATCGGCAGAGCCACAGTGTCCACAGGCATTCCCACAGGAAACAGGGCAGAGGGACACGCCATGCAGGATGGCTCCCCCAGACACAGCGAAGGCCAACCCCAATCTCCTTGCAAACTGGAGACCTTGGCTGGGGACACACCATACCAGCGGAGTTTCACCACCCCAGGAGAAGGGAAAGGGCATGGGTAAGAGGCACCACAAGGCAAACGCCAAGCACAGAGCACTATGGAGCGGTGGGAGAGGCCCTGTTTACCTGTGTGGGTTTCCCAAACCACTTCCACAGCTGCCGTGCGGGGAGGAAAGCAGCAATCTTGGGCCTGTTCTCCACCGACGGCAGTCGCTGGCGCTTGGCCAGCTCCTTGGTGGTGGGCAGGTGGATGCCCTCGCGCTTTTTGGGCCTGCTCTTGTTGCCGCTCTGCTGCGGTGCCGGCTGTTGCACCGGCTGCTGCGCCGGCTGTTTCTGGCTCTGGGGGTGGGAGGACGTACGGGATTTCCCTGCCTGCTTGGTTTGCTTGGGTGGGAGGGTTTGCTGCACCGAGGAACTTGGCTGGGCCTCAGCTACTTCGTCATCAGAGCTACAGGAGGAGTCTTCATCTGTAGTGGAGGAGGAAGAAGAGCTGGAGCTCGATGAAGAAGAGGTCGATGAGGCTGAGGAAGAGGAGGAAGAGGAGGATGAAGAGGAGCTGCTGCTAGAAGAGGAAGAGGAGGAGGAGTTGGAGGAAGAGAGAGGGGTGGATGCTCTCGAGCTGGCCGAGCTGCTGTCCTGGGCTTCCCCTCGGTTCTTCTCAGCCTCCTCTTCTCCCTCTGACTCTGAGCTGCTGTCGCTGCTGTTGCTCTCAGACTCCTCCACGGCTGCTGGAGCTGCTGCCTTTTCTTCCTGGTCCTTCGAAGCAGTGAGGCTCTCCACTGAGCCATCGAATTTTCCTCCGAAGCTGGCAGGGGAAGGGTCTCCCTCAGCTGCTTTGGCTCGGGAAGATTTCTGCTTGCCCTCCGCACCCACTGCAGGGGAATAGCCCAGCCCCAAGAGACTCTTGCCGTCTCTGCGACTGGCCAGGTTCGAGTCCTCCAGCATCCTCATCGCCTCCTTCATCTTCTTCGTCTTTGGAGACATCACGCCCTCATGGTCCAGCTTGATCAGGATTTCGTTGTCATGCTTCCTCTGAGCCTTGACCATGGTGCCAAACTCCTGCGTCTCTTCTGTGGGCCGCCCTTTCTTGGTCTTGGCTTTCGACGCTGAAGCATCGCTGGAGCCGAAGGTTGCCAGCGACCCCGGGAGATCACTGTAGGGCTCCGTGCCGAGGATGCTGCCGAACACAGCAGGCTGGTAAGTGGGTTGTGGGGGGGTATGCAGCTTAGTGGAGATTTTCATTTTGCTGGCTTTTGACCGCTTTTCCTCTGTGGGGGCAGGAGAGCCTCCAGTTGACAGCGGTTGTGATTTTCGCGACCCCTTCATGCTTGGCTTGCCCAAGCAGGCTGGCTTCTCTGGGACTGAAGAGGTAACAGGTGCAGACTCAACCTGATCCTTCTCTTCTGGCAATGCAGCCTCTTCTGCAGAGGGGAGGAAACACAAAGGCATGATGGGCACTATTAGCTCAGACACAACCAGACACCAGTGCTGACCGGTCTCTGGCCAAGGGTGGCTTCTTCCTGACTGCTTAGGTAACCCCAAAGAGGCACAGGTCCTCATTGCTCACTGAACAGCCTTACTAAGCAGCCTGGCCTGATGCCAGCGCCTGCGAGCAGCTGATGGACAACGCCCAGCGATGCTGCTTCAACTGCAGGGGAACCAAACTGCAGATTTCCTGCATCTTTGGCCCTACTGATGGCTGCTGAGATGCTCAGCTGAAAAAGGGACCCTGCCCTGCAGCCTTGACTGACAGGAGGCGGCTCTCGCAGCACAGGCCAGCTTCTGAGCCAGCCTCCTGCAAACTGCAGCCACAGCAGAGCGAGCTGATGCGTGGATGCTCTGCACTCAAGCAGTGCATCCATTCCCCTCCAAATCTTGCCCCAGGCAACAGCTCTAACTTGAGGAGAGCGGTGGGGAACTGTGTAAGGACTCTCCCAACTCCAGGTCTGGCAGTGGTGACAACCTACCAGCCTTTGCCTTGACGCTTGGCTTTCTCCCTCGCCCCTTGCCCTTTGACACAGGCTCCTCTGACCCCAGTGTAGCTCCCTCTTTTCCTTCTCCAGTGTCTTTGCTGGATTTACGGCTACGGCGCTTGGTGCTGGGCACCAAAAGGGCCGGGGAAGGCTCAGCACCTGGAACAGGTCAAAGAGATGGTCAAATGCAGTCAAGTAACACATAAAACAGAGATGCGATACAGTGAACATATCCCTACCAATTCTGCAACAGGGACTGGGCCTTTTTCCCTATGGGTTATATCCCACCCCAGCTCTGCATGTCCATAATTGATGGTGCAATCTTTGTGATTGAAAGTCTGTGAACTTGTCCCAAAATCTCAAGAGGCAGGTGGCCTGAAACTCCCTACGTTTCATAGTGGGAAGTGTCATGCAAAAAACTGAACAGCAAGACTCACACTGGATCTTGTAGTCAGGTGGGAGAAGCCGAATGTGAGACAGTGGGATACGTCCCGTGTCCCCATCATCAAACTCTACTGTGATGAGATCACCATCTTCCTCCAGATCCAGGGCTCCTGTGAGTTGGGGGAGCAGAAGATGGGATTAGGGACAAACATCAGAGTACAAACCCCTTGTCAGGGAAGTGGGGACGTGGGGGAAGACAGGGATCTTGCACCAGCTCCAAACCATCCCATCCCCACCTTTCCTAGGCTGTGCAAGGAAGAGCACGTAAGGCTTGCTCTGCAACGGAAAGTCCCTGATAATACTAAACCAGCCCACCCAGTGTAAAATTTCCCAGTCAGCAGCACTGCTCCAGAACATACCAACCGTTCCAGTTTGACTTCCCACCTCTTTCCCCTATTTCTCTCTATTCTTGCAGAAATTCATTTCTGTTTTCACTGCAGTATCTCTTGGGGGTTTTTTTGACCTGCATTTTGTAACTACTCTTAGCAATCACAATCTGCTGCTTTTCACCTTCTCTCCAAGAGAAATAAGCTGTGTTCCCACCCTCTCTTCTTGCATCAGCATCACTAGTCTATAACTCGTAAGTAATTCCTCCCTTACGCACACGTACTGCCACCAAGAGCCCAAAAGCAAGACCAGCCATGGTAGAATTGTCCAGGGCTCTTCACTGGCTTTTTAATGGGACCAGATGGGGGAGTTGATGTCTCAGAGACAAAGCTATGAGTGTGCAGGTGATTTAGAAACCTCCACAGTCTCAGAAATCTTTGGTGCCTGGAGTTAATTCTGACTTTTTGAAGTGTGTTGAATTTCCCTGATATTTTAAGCTCCTAAATTGCTCAGACCTCTTCCTACGAGAGCACATCTCCTGGACCAACAGGACGTTACTAAACCAGCATCATGACTGAGTTGGGCATGACCCGGAGGAGAGGAATGGGCCAGGCTCTGACCTCCAGGAGAGTCACAGCAGACCTCAGGGCTTCCCCAGGCAAGCCTGACATCCCTCAGGACACATAGGACTGAGACATCCCTGGTCCACAGCGCAGAGCAGCCAGGGTGGCCTTACCGCGAACAACTGTCCCTGGGTAGAGGCAGCGGTACTGCTGACTCCAGTAGGCTGCAATCCTCGTGCCTTCGGGCAGGAATCGCACTGAAGGTGGTTTCACGTCGATGATCTGCTTGGGGCAAGAGGAAGGCAATTACTGACGTTCTTGGCACCAGCACAGACCACCCCACCACACCTGGCATGTAGCAAAGCAGCTCTGGAGAAGGCAAGGGACAGTTTTTCCCTGCTGGGAAATGGCCTCCTGTCTGCTCACAGGGCAGCGTGAAGGACTATCCCTCCTGGCACACAGGCCTAGTGCCCACTGCCAGTGGGGGAGCTCAGCCACGGGGCAGCAACCCCCATCAAGGGGAGCTCTGTCCAGACTGGCCACAGAAGCAGGACCAGGGCATCCCTGCAGCCCCAGCTGCGGGAGGAGGAGGCTTCCAGCTAGCCCCAAAACAGGGCTCAGGCACCAAGGACAGGCACCCTTTGGCCTCACATACCGCTTCCTGCAAGAGCTGCTCCAGGCAGTAAATGTGGGGACGGTTTCCCCTCTCGCCTTCCACCACCACGCGGTATCTGAAACACAAAGGCCCAGAAGACATCACCCCGATCAGCTGACATCCCCCTTCTGAGCCCTACCACCAGTTTATTTGAGAGCATTTAATGAAAGATAATTGGATTTTCCTCAGCGCTGATAAACCAGAGTGAACTCTCCTTCCCTCCCTGCCAGACTCTGTCAGTCTCTCTCCAGCCAGCTCTACACAACCCCCAAATCGGTCCCTGCATCAGCTCCATCCCCGTTCACCGGCAGAGCCCGGGTGGATACAGTAGCCCCTCAACTCACATGTCTGGTGAATGCACCGTCTTGACATGCCCGGCATAGAGCAGCTTGTCATCCATGGGGATGAGGACACGCAGACCGTCTTTCAGCTCATCCTTGTCAATTATGCAGGAGCGGGGAGCTGTGAGGTGTTGGAGCAAGATGGGGATTAGAGAGCACCTTACATGAAAAAGCGACCACAAGGAGAGAAGGAAACCTCATATTCCCAGCACCACCCTCCCTTAGGAAAAGGCCAGTAAGCCCTTTGCAGAAAAGGCACGCGCTCTCTGGCTAGCTCCTGGCAGAGGAAAATTTTGCCCTCTTGGTCATAATAAAAAGTCCTCCCTCTTGGTAATAATAATATACCAGGAAATGAAAATAGGGCAGCTCAGAGACTGGGCTTCATCTAGATGTCACACTGGGCCACTCTGATAAGGCTTGTTTTTGGCAAGCCAAATGGACTGGAAAAGTGGCATCTCCACCCCAAGGACTCATGGCTTTGGATGAGGAACATGTGAAAGTAGCACAGTCCTCCTCTGAACAGCCCTGGGAAACTTGCCCAGCTCCTCTGCCTGTACAATTAGCCCCTTGGCCCCTCCTGCCCTCACCTGGTGTGGGCGGTCGCTCAACCAGCATGCTCAGTGGGATGTTCTCATCCTCTGAGAAGCTGCTGTCTTGGTTGGGTTCAAAATCCTCCTCTGCTGCCATGCTCTCCATGAGCTTGCTGACAGCTCCTCCTTTCCCTCGGTTCTGCAGGAGAGCAAGCAGCACGTCAGCTGGATGACAACAGGCAACAGTCTGATCCCATCTCACCTTCCTCCAGCAACAAATAACCTGAGGATATTGGGACAAACTTGTCTCCATCCCCAGCAATGTTAATCACACAGAGAGTTAAGTGGGTGTACCCAAACTTGCTTTTTGGTTGAACAAAGACCTTTGTTTTTCTGGGTTTATCCCCAAGCAGCATTGACAGCTGACCAAAAGCTATTTCACACACCCTAGCCACATCTCACTCCTGGAGGTTAGGAGAGATGCTGCGGAGCAGACAGCTGTAGCTTTGCTCTGCATTCACCATCTCTCTGCACAGTGTTCCTGAGACCCTGTCTTCACTAAACAGGCAGGAGGCACTGTTCCTATTTCTTCTCAAAGCCCCACGATCCGTTTCTTGCTGTTACACACAGACCATAAGCATTACACTCAGAAATCATGTAAGAAGATGCAGTAATGTGTGTTGAGAGAAGACAGGCTAGAGCAATGGAGCAGAAACCAGTTGTGACCTGGCTCACCCAGTGCTGAGCAAGGCAACTCCATCACCATCTCTTTGGTCCTTGCTATCCATGAAGGCTCTCCCTCCACCCTGTGGTGGCCTTAGAGAAAATCCTGCCTGCTCATTAATTTGGGGGATGAAGGCAAACGAACGCCAGATGGTAGCAGCAGGTACTACCTGATAGTCATCCTTGGATTTTAGGCTTCTCAAACCAGCATTTTGCCTGTAACACACCCAGCAAAACCTGCATGTCTGTTTTCCCTCCCTCACACTGCAACAGTCCAGGAAAAGAGCAGGGCTCTGCCAGCCACCCTCCAGTTCACCCAGACTAGAACCAGCCCCTCACCTCTTTTTTCACCTCCTTGGCTTTCACCTTGGCTTTGCTCTTCTTGGTGGAGCCCAGGGCATTCGCCAGGCTGACACGAACATCAGATGGGGAGCTAGGGATGCCAGGAGGAGACATGGATGATGATGAGGAGCAGCAGGGTGTTTCTTTACCCTTCTTCCGCTGCTAAAAATAAAAAGAAAACACTCCCATCAGTAAAGAGAGGATTGGTAAAGATCTGGGCCCAGGGAGAGGGGAAAGGTGGAGCAAAGCAGGCTGTGCACAGGTAGGATGACGTTCACCCAGCAGTTAGTTCACTGATCACACCACATCCTACATCTCCCAGCTCTGCTTTCAAGCTTCACACATTTTGGGAAGAGCTTTCATTACCCTAGAGAGCAATTCCTGCCCATCAAACCTTCCCCCAAAGAGCTCCAAGACGATCCCAGCTGGCCTCATGTCACAACTAACTTGTCTAACTCTCCCCACAATCAGTGCTCCTCCATAACACCGCCATGAACTGAACCGGAGCCGGAGGGAGACGAGCTTTCAGCCAAGATGAAGAGCCAGCAACCCAGAGATCACTGCCACCACCAGCCAGGGACAGCCCTCAGAAGACACCATATAAAAGGTGAACAGCTTAAAGGCCAGCATGGGGGCCACAGCTCAGCAAGCAGATAAAGTCGTGCAGAGAGTGGGAGAGAGATTTCACAGATGTTTTAATGCAGGTCCACTCTGGCCAACCCAAGCAGGATGGATTTGGGACACGGAGGGTGACACAAGTAACCTGCCCTGTTCAAACACAACAGGCTTTTACTCCCTGCGAGTCAGATTCAAGCCTGACAGCTCCTCTGGGCGTACGTGGGGCTGGCAGGGGTGACAAGGGGCAACCAAACAGCACTGGGACAACTGCTGAAACAGGACTCAACTCTCCTCTGCCCTAGCAGAGTTAATCACCCTCCCCACCCCCTCAGCTCCCAAGGGTCCCACACCAATTCTGCCAGCGCATTCCTCACCTTGCTTAGCTCCTTCCTCTCCTTCCCCTTGCTGCCCTCCTTTTTGGGGCTCATGGGTGCCCCCTTGCCACAGCGCCCAGGCTTGGAGACAGGAGTGGAGCTGGCAGGCACTGCGGGGGTCAGCATTGCCGAGGACGTGGTGGCGTCGTGGAGGAAGATCCGCTCACTCCGGCGCCGGTTCCACAGGTCATCATCGCTGGCCTCCAGCCCAAACTCAAAGCTCAAGTCCTTGGGGGACTTGAATTTCTTCAGCTTGCGGCCTTTCTCAGACCCAAGCTTGGCCTTGTCAGCGCTCCCAGATCCGGAGTCAAGGCTGCTGGGGGCCTGGCTTGGTGGGATGCTGCTTGCCTCCAGTGGCCCCTTCTTTCCCCGCAGCAGCCCTGAAGGCGACTTCTTCCTGATCTTGATCTCACTCTCCGAGTCAGTGTATTCAAACTCCGTCCCTAGGTGCAAAGGATTTAACCATCACTCAAAGCTCTGGCTGAGCCAAGAAGGGTCCACGTCCTGCTGGAAGCTTTTGGGCTCCATGGGAGATGCCATGCCAGTTCAACAGAGCCCTTGGTGCTCCCCTTTCCAATCCTCGCATCCCTCAGATGTGCATTTCCACCCCGTAAAACACTGATTTCCCTGAAAATAAGTCTCCCCTGCCCCAAACCAGAGTCCACCTTCTCCCACAGCCAAAACCCTGCAGGGAAGCTCGTAGGACAAAACATCCTCTAACATTTGCCCCTCCACAAAAAGGAGTTCCTCAGCTGAAGCAAAGCATGAACCCCACATACTGAGCCTTCCTCCCCTCCTGGTAGGAGTCCTCTCCAGTCTCACCTTCAGTTTCAGAACGATCTCTTTAATGAATTGAATAAACCCAGTTTTCAGCTTATTTTTTCCCACTGGCCATCAGACACCACAGATCTTTTTATTGGCTCAGGTAATCACCTTAAAGTCAAGAGAGGTAAATGATCTTTTGTCTGGGGCAAATGGAAATCCCCTCACATTGGCCTTCTGATTAGCATCACAGGCACAGCAGTACCCAGACGCCTGAAATATTGTAGTAATGCCAAGATGTTCACCACCTTCAGTGTGTTCCCCAGAACCTGATAAAGGAGAGCAAGATCATACGTTTCCATGGGCAGAAGGGAAACTGAGGCAGCACCTACCCAGCAACATGGGCAGGAGGGTAGGTGTCCTGGTTTCGGCAGGAATAGAGTTAATTTCCTTTCTAGTAGCTGGTACAGTGTTTTGGATTTAGGATGAGAACAAAGTTGATAACGCACCGATGTTTTAGTTGTTGCTAGGTAATGCTTACACTAGCCAAGGACTTTTCAGCTGCCCATGCTCTACTGACTGAGAAGGCTGGAGGTGCACAAGAAGCTGGGAGGCGGCACAGCCAAACTGGCCAAAGGGACATTCCATACCATGTGACGTCATGCTCAGTACATAAACTGGGGAAAGCTGGCCGGGGGGGCTGCTGCTCGGGGACTGGCTGGGCATCGGTCGGCGGGTGGTGAGCAATTGTACTGTGCATCACTTGTTTTGTGTATTATTATTATTATATTATTATCATTTTATTTCAATTATTAAACTGTTTTTATCTCAACCCACGACTTTTTCTCACTTGTGCTCTTCCAATTCTCTCCCCCATCCCACCGGGTAGGGGGGAGTGAGCGAGCAGCTGCGTGGTGCTTAGTTGCCGTGCTTAGTTGCCGACTGAGATTAAACCACGACAGTAGGCAAAGCACTGTGGCTGCACAGGCGCTGTGCCATCAGAGGGATACAAACAGCCAGGAAGAAACTTGCCCGAGGTCATGCAGTAAGTCTATGTTGGAACAAGAGACACCGCCCAGATCTTCTAAATACACTTATTTCCCAGGGCACTGGACCTCATGGGATGGCACAGCACCTCTGAAGATGTGTAGAAACATCAGCAGAACCTGGTTCTCCCTCTCCAAAAAAGAGCATCAGCCAAAGGTCTCTCTTGTATCCTCCTCCAACCTGCTGTGGATCTGCCTTCTCTGCACTCTCATTTGCGTGACTCTGCCTTCAGACCAACAAGGTCTGAAATAAGGCCTCACCTGGCAGAATCTCTTCTCAAACCCAACAGTGAACGGCCCCTGCTGTGATAACCATTGCTTGCAGAAGACCCTCGAGAAAGGACATACAGGACCGAACAACATTCATGTGGGTAAATGAAAACATACGAGGCACGAGCATGGAGAGCATCTTCTCTCAGTCCTTCTCTCTCAAATATGCTCACTTTTCCTAGGTAAATTCAGTCTGCAGGAACCTGCTCTCATCTTCTAGCCAAACCTCTTCCCCTGAGACAGGGGGGCACGAGCAGGAAAAGAGCAAGCCTGTCAAAATCAAAGCTGGCAAGGCTCAAAAATGAAAAGCCCATTGGAAATTGCAACACCCCTTCTCCTCTCTCACTGCCGCATGAGACAATTTCTAGATGCTTCCAGTTTCAAGGAGGGCAGGTTACAAGACGATAAATTCTTAACAGAGGCTGTTGGAACAAGTTGGCAAAAGCCTAATATAGCATGGAAACAGTGCTAAAACAAGCCGGGCTCCCAAGGAAGACATAATTTTCCATTCTGAAGCATGCTATAAATTCCATTATCACTTAATAAATATTAATAGAGAATTTATAAATGGAGCCCATATAGATCTGTCTGACCGGGAACGATGTAACCAATGGGCACTTGTGCAGCAGGGCATGGGGAGAGGAAGCAATGAAACTGCCAATTATGTGTAACACACTGAAACTGAGACAGAGACGGGGACAGAAACGCAGGGTCTGGCACTGCAAACACATGAGTAGAGGAAGGAATGCTTGTTTCAAGTCTCGCTGGCCAGTTTCTATGAGGAAGCTGATGGGATGGGCTGATTGAAGGGGTTTTTCTTCTGCTTGGGTGTCTCTCTTTCTCTTGGGTATCTAAGATCAGCTGCACTTAGCACATGCTTCCTTCCCTAAAATGTAACAGCACTTCACTGCCTTCAGCACTCTGTCCAAGGGGACACGGTATCCCATCGCTTGCCTTTGCAGCATGACTGTTAAGGATTCGCCAGGTAGGAAAAGAGGAAACTTTGAGAAAGCCACAGGCAGCTGCCCCTAGGGAAGCCATGGCTGCAGCTGCTAAACCCGCCATACCTGTGACTGGTACTTGTTTTCTTGCCAGGCGATTCCCCCCACCTTCAGCATCAGGACCAAGCAGCCAAAAGCAAAGAAAGGGCAAGACAGTGTCTGGGTAACATCCTGCTCTCTTGCAGCACAGTAGGACCTCCTCAACCTTCTACCTTGCCCCCATGGCACCAACCCTAACCATGCAACTCACCCATCAAGCTCTGCCGCTCCTCCTTCTTCTTCGCCTTCTGCTTGGCCTCCAGCTGGATGATGGAAAGTGGAGGGGGAACGATGGGGCTAGGCATTGCGCTGGCGGCAAACCTTGCTAGAAGGCCCAGGCCGCTCTCGTCAAGGGCAGGCGATGAAAGCCTGTCAGTGCCATCCGTCCCATAGTCCTCTGCTTCCTCCTCTTCCTCTTCGTCCTCCTCTTCCTCTTCCTCTGAGCTAGAATCTAGCACGCAGAAAAGAGGGAGCCCATTACAAATCTCATGGAGTTGTGCATCAGCCACATTTCCACCCCAAACCGATAACTCTCCTGCTGCTCTGTGCTCACGTAAGTAGCACTGAGCCACCCATGAGCTGAGCCAGAAGATGTTGGCCACGGACACACACGTGTCTTTGCAGCCATATAGCCGTTATCACCCTACGTACCACCACCCCTGAAGGACACAGCAATACAGGGTACGGCAAAGAGGACCCATTCAAGGCGAGGGAGGGAAGAGCAGGGTGTTGGCAGAGATTTGAAAAGGATGCCACGCACCCCTTCCCTGCAGCTTTCAGGAGGAATTAAAAGCTTAATTCCTTTGAAAATCCCAACCTCGGAGCTGTGGGATTCCCCTCCCGCCCACCACCTCTTCCTCCATAACGAAATCCATTAGCGTAATCAGAATCAGAGATCAGCATGGAAGGGGAATACCAGAGATCAGCCTGTGCCATGGTGGGAGGCAAGGAGGACACAGAGAGGAGAAGGGGCAGGAGGCAAAAATGCAAAGGTGGGGAGGGAAATAATAATTTGAAAGCAATGGATTTGGAATGCGTAAGGGGTGAAAGTGCAGGTAGTGTTGGAGAGAAGGAGGAGTGTTTAAACGCTCTGCCTCAAAACTCTCCATGCCTTTCATTTCCCTCTCTACAGCTCAGGCTAGGGAAGCCCAGCTCAGCAACAGGCAGGAAGAGCTGCCCACAGCCCAAAATTGAATTCTGGCAAAGAAATCAGCCTTGCTGCCTGCCTCGGCTGACACCCGCAGAGAGCAGAAGGCTGGGGTTTTCCTTTGCGGTGTGTATATACAGCAGGTATTTTGGGGGTAGATGCTCTGAGAGCGGCACCTCTCCCTTCCTACAGCACTTCCCAAGAGTCTGTCATCAGCTCAAAGGCAATTAACTTTAACAGCATCTCATCCAGTTAGTGCTGGTGAGCGAGAGTCACTACACAAATGCACATATACCACACACATACATATACACACACATATATGAGCACATAGAAATATATATATCTAACTGCAAAATGTGGGTCTGGAAAAGATATTTCATTTCTCTTGAAGTTGTGGGCTTAAGTAGGATCTTTAAGGTTGCTGGAAAATTTCCACCACTAGCAGGAGCCCTGCTCTCCCCGCCTGAGCCCACTCGCCAGCTCCCCGCCAGCCACTATCCCTGCGTCTGAAAGCCAGCCAAATGAGAAACCAGATCCCTCCAAAATGAGCTGGAATGAACATGAAAATCCTTTTCTTTTCACGTATGCCCTCTGGGATAGATAAAAACGTCCGCAACACTTGGTTGGTTTTTTTTAAAACAACCAGTAACACAAGTGTTATTTTTCCACTTCGGATTATTTTTCCGTGATATTAAAAAAAACAGGAATATCAGAAAACAGTGTTCTCATCCTTGCATTTTATCAGCTGAAGTAATGGCCAGCTATTGGTTTTATTTATTTTTGTTTAACAAGGAGAGCTTTTCTCCGTAGCATACATCAGATAGTCACAGAATACTAATTTCCAACTGCATAAAAATCCCTTCCCCATTTCAGTTGCTCGGGCCGGTTCCTTGTGATATAAAAATGCTACTAAACCTACAGTCCTGCAGTAAATACCAAGAAATCCACAGCCCTGCTCACTCCTTGCATAAAAACCACTTGCAAAAAAAAATCCACAGCAAATTAGGATCAGATTCCTTCCCCTACTAGAAAAGGGGGCACAAATGCTGTTTTTCTACAACGTTTTGCCAAAAAGAAAACAAATCCAGATGAACTCAGCTACTCTGAGACGCAGAAACCACCTGCCTGAAAAGCAGCAAAACCGTGCCTGAGTTCAATGACACACCATGGGGTATTGAGACCCCCTCCACACATCCCATTTGGCTTCAAAATTCAGTAATTCTCAGCAAAACCAGAAAAAATTTGAAAAAAATCAACCCGTACAGCCCCTCCTGCCAGACCTAGAGAGCCGGCCGAGCAGAGCGCAGCTCGCTGAGCAGCTGGGGAGGAAAACAGGCCAAAAAAGGGGAAAGTTTGCAGGAAAATCCCTCCGTGACCTGTCCTGTGCAAATCCCCCGCAGCACCCTTGGCTCAGCCGCACCGACTGCCCAGGGGTTGTGCCGAGCACGGGCAGCACCACTCCTTCGGCACTTAAAAGATTCTGCATGTGCGAGGGCACAAGGGTGCCCAGCAGCTACAGTATTTCAGATGCACCAAGGTAAAACAGATTTAAAAGCCAGGATGAAAGCAGCTATTACTCACGCTACAGAAAACGTACGATACAGTAACGTACCTGGCAGTTATTCTAACCTCTTTCAAATATACGGTGTCACACTATGGAAAGACAACTGAAGATAGTCTCTTGTCACCATTTTTACCAAAACACTTACATTTTTATCTGCATGAGATTCAATTTTCAGCCTGAAAATAAACACATTTTAACATACTCACAGCACAGATCTATCCTCCTCCACCTCTCATGGCGAGGGCAGATCTTGCTAACTCTTTACATGCACAGCACAATCCCTGCTCCTGATTTCCCAAGGGACAAAAACTAACAAATGAAACAAAAATAACACATTTTGGGCTCTGCTCTAAACCCACATGCTTCTAAACTAAGTCCCCAAATTTATGGTCATGGTGGCAAATAAGCTGCTGGTGCTCTATGGCCATCTGCACGGCTTCTTGGAGAGACTCATTATGCCTGTATTTAATGTGAAGCGGGAGTTTTACTCCTACTGTACCCAAATTATGTGTGGGCTTAAAATTAAGTATGCACAGATGCCTTAACACAACTGAAGCCTTAATTTTTTCTCCTGAAAAGGTGATTTTTAGTTAACAATGGGGAAAAAGACTTTAAAAAATCATGTCTTCCTTCAACAGTAATTCTGTTAACACTGAGCAAGGGTAAGGGAAAAAATATTCAAAGTTAAAAATATCTTTTCTAATTGACATTTTTAAGAGCATGTATATGTGTGTACATATATGTATGTACACGTGTACATACAACTCTACAGCCAAAACAAACAATAAATTCATATTTAAATGCTACTGATGCCAGATAAACTGGAGCCAAAGAAGATTTTTTCCTAAAATTTTCACCTGCATTAAATTGAAAACCAACCCAATTAAAAATACTAAACTTTCTCATTGCTTTTAACAGCTAAGCTGCCGTGGTATTTTACTGTAGGAGAGCAGTAAATGAAGATTTGTTAATGATGAACAGAAATTGGTTAAGCAATTTGGTTTTTAAAGACTGATGTAACAAGGCGGATTGAGGGAGATGTGTAGAGGAAAGGCTTGGGAAGGGGGGAGTAAAAACACACACTTAAAAGAGTCATTTCACATTGTAAAAAAAATAGCATGATTTTCTCATAACACCAAGCAGGCCTACAGCACACAAAGCAGGCTAAGTACAGGCAGACTTTAGACAGCTACTGGGTCATTGACATCTGATTTGTGTGATCTGTCCAAATTCTGGAGGTTACTTATTTTTGAATGTCCAATTTAAGATTGTACCTTTTTTTTTGTCAAACAAGCCAATTCTCATCATTGGAAGATTTCCCCCCCCGCCCCCCCATATGTGCTGTGCTGCCGACTCCAGAAGTACTTATGCAAAAATAAAAATATTACAACTATCACATGGGAATGACTGTGTAGGGAACTGGTTAACCCTCACTGTTTTTTTTTTCATTGGGATAAAATCATCCTCCAAGGCAGGGAAAGGAGAGCAGGGAAGAAGGTACTCATTTCTTAGTACCAATTTCTTAGTAATTTTTCAAGGAAAACAGAGTATAGAGGAGGAAGTATCGGTCTTCGGCTTCAGAAAGCTCATGGTATTACTTATCTGATGGTTTTCAAAGGTCCCATGTGGCTCTGGCCCACATTAGCAGTTTCCTCTCAAAGGTCACTGGATGAAAAACCACAAGCTTTGCCTGTTATCAGAATGGCAACGTGGTGTTTGGTCTGCAAGAAAGCAGCACGTCCCTACCTCTTGTATCTCAAACCAGATGAAAATAGGTCTTCCTGTAGCTACTCCTACCTCTGACATAGATACTGGCAGGACCATGGCCAGCCAATTACCCTGATACTAGGACAGTCTGCATCGTGGCCCAGAAACCTTTAAGCACAGTGGCAGAGCCTTTGCAGGCAGCGCCGTGGCTTCTCATCTTGGACCCATCTGCAAATCTTTCCCTTTGCTGGGTTAAGGGGTTCTCCAAAAGGTCTGCGAACAGTAAAGCATTTCTGGAGTCCTCAAACACAGACACACAAGCAAACCTTCCATGCAAGACTCTTCATGGACAGAGGAAAGTCAAAAGTGGACAGCAATCATCTTCAAAATTAAAATAACCAAGAGAATGCAAAGAGCTACGTGTCATTATTCATGGAGGTAACATCGAAACATCTGAGGCTGACAGATGACATAAAGAAAAGTTATTTTGCCTACCTACATAACAATGGTCAAGGTTCGGGTTCATGGCTAGTGACCCTCGCTGAGAAGTGTCTGCCCTACAACCAGCCAACCACTTTGCTTCTTTAGTGCAGCGTGAGAGCAAATGCAAGAGACCGACACAGACATTCAAAGCATCATGGATAGGGGCAGGGGTGAAAGGGTTGGTCAAGCAGCTGCAAGGAGAAAGCGAGCACTTCTAGAAAAGCTGAGGTTATTAATCGGTTTAGTATCAGGGAAAGCCATTAGAAACCCTATTACCCAAATATCCCTTCAAGTAATGCTTCTGAGAAAGAACAACCAAAAAAAAAAATCATTTGCAGAAAAAAAACAAAACTGTAACCAATAATCCCTCCCCGCCTCCCCCTCCATGCCCACCTCCCACCCCAGGAGGTTTTGCATCTTTGGTTTCCCCACCTTTAAATGACACCCCAGAGGGATTTACAATGCATTTCCCCATTTGTTCCAGATTCCCCAACCTCCTCCCATATCCCCTCCCCTCCCCAGACTTTATCCCATAAAACTGGGATTTTTTTTTTTTTTTTTTTTAAAGCAGACAGGTTACTTGAAAAATAGACAAAGCCAATTAGGGACAAGTTACCTATCTGCTTACCTTGGAGCAAAACCAAAAAGCAAACCCAAAAAACCCTCAAGAACTTGGCACCTAAAAGGGATTGATATCCTCAAAATTTCCAACAGCAGCAAAATAAACAAA
The DNA here is from genome assembly GCF_000699145.1 of Aptenodytes forsteri. Taxonomy (NCBI): domain Eukaryota; kingdom Metazoa; phylum Chordata; class Aves; order Sphenisciformes; family Spheniscidae; genus Aptenodytes; species Aptenodytes forsteri. Next base: position 8,285,991 of record NW_008796063.1, read on the forward strand.
GAAAAGAGGCAGGAAGGAACAGGGAAGGGAAGAATGGAAGTTAACGCAGACTCTTCATGGAAATGTGGCAATCTCACCCTTACATAAAATCCACTATCCCCAGGACTTTGTGGGTTCTCTAAAGAATTTATTTTTTTTTTAAAACATATATTTCTCTCTTTTGGGTTTTCTTTGAATGCATTGGTGGGTCCAACCCAGAGCCACATCAAACCAAATCAGCGTTCTGTATCTGTCTGTTGTGTTTGATAATTTTTTTTAGCTTAAATTATCTTTCTTTGGAGGTTGATTTGGAGGGAAGAAAAAACAAACAGGTGCATGGAGGAAATTAACATCAAAAAACTAAGAAAAAACAAAACAAAAGCAAAACTATCCAGCCCTGTTTTCAATTAACAGCCGTCTGAGCAGCATGAAATACTAAAAGGCTTTTGCTGTGCTACATCCAGATCTGCCGTGTAACTTAGATGATAACAACTGGGGATGCTCTTGCTTAGCATTCAGCCCAGACGAGCTACTTTCTTTTGGGAGCTGAGGGCTCATTAAAATGACCTTTCCCCATGATTATTATTTAATGAGTGCGCTCTAAAACAGAAACCCCTTGTGTCTCTGGAGGAAAAGTCTCAAGTAATCTCTTTTCCCACTGAAGTACTAATGACAGGCTGACAAAAAAAAAGCTGCAAGAAAAAAATTGGGGTGAGGGTGAGGGAGGGAAACCGCAGAGTCAAATTTAATGCAGTAATTGCCACATCCTTGAACACCGTGGGCTACAACTGGGCATCTGAAAAAAACTACCACCCAAAAAGAGTTGCAAAAACTTGCCGTATACATTTTAAAAAGTGAAAAAGAAAAATTTCTGGCTGTTAAATAATGGGGACCTTACACCCAGCACCCTCCTGCAGCAGCAACAAGGACCAAGTGCCTCCATGTTTTATCTGCCTGCCTCGAGAGAGACTATCAACAGACGAAATAAACTGAAAAAGAAAAAAACAAAACTGGGTGAACAAAATAAAAATTAAATTAAAGGGGTCAGGGGGAAAGGCCTAGCCTTTATCTGGACAAAGGCAGCAGGGATATTTGAATAATAGAGAGTATCCCAGACTAGGTTAATTCCAGTTCTACTCATGGGGAGTGGGAGCAGGAGGGGGATGCAGAGCAGGATGAAGTGAAGCGGCAACCTAATCGCCTGATAAGAGACACAGCAAGAGAGACAAGGTACACAGGTTTAGTTAAAAATGAACTCGATATGTTTAATAAAGCTTGGTATACCAAATCGCAGTACAAACATCAAGTCACACGGCCACACAACAGTATCCCGGTATTAAAAAAAAAAAGGAAAAAGAAAAAGGAAAAAGGAAAAAAAAAGGAAAGTAATTAAAAAAAAAAGCTCCTTCCAAACCTCTACAAGGCTCATGCCAAAATAAAATAATAAGAAATAAAATAATAATAATAATAGTAATAATAATAATAATA
>NW_008796063.1:8287955-8321002 GCF_000699145.1 Aptenodytes forsteri
GCTTGGGGGCGGACGGGGGCTGCGCTGGCCACTCATCCCTCAGAGATCCCTCCTCCTCTTCCTCCGAGTCCGTATCTGCGGTCAAAGTGGGTGGGAAGAGCGTTACATCAGAGAATGGGGATTTGGGTTTTTTTGGGTGGGTCTTTTTGGGGGGTGCTTTGGCACGTTTCTTTGTGAAGGGGCTGTAAACCAGGAGGGAAAAGCGGCTGCAGGAGGGGCCGTGTGCCAACATTTTCCACCCCTGCCAGGTCCCTCCATCACAAGTCTTGGGCTCAGCAAGCGGAAGCCAAATAAAGATGTATTTCCTTCTTTCGTCAGAAATAGACACTCTCCATCTAGGCCAAATGACTCCTGTCCTCCCTTGAGACAGGATCCAAGGGGGCTGTAAACCAGGAGGGAAAAGCGGCTGCAGGAGGGGCCGTGTGCCAACATTTTCCACCCCTGCCAGGTCCCTCCATCACAAGTCTTGGGCTCAGCAAGCGGAAGCCAAATAAAGATGTATTTCCTTCTTTCGTCAGAAATAGACACTCTCCATCTAGGCCAAATGACTCCTGTCCTCCCTTGAGACAGGATCCAAGGGGTGTTTTCAGCTCAGGAGCAGAAAACTGTGGTAGACATTTCTGCTATGAAGATGTCCACCGAAGGTGCAGCGACACCAACAACCGGGCCATCAACCTGAATTAGTCTTAACCATGGTTATGTTCAACACTCTGACCCAAATCTCCTTTTCTACATGAACCAACTCTCCCAGAGGGTTTTCGACACGGGCAGCAGGAGCGAGCCCAGCTGCCAAGCACGCAACACATCTAACTCCAAATGTCTAACTCCAAACGTGCCACCCGAGATGCTCTGCAGTGTGCAATATAAAGGACATCGAAACGGAGCATGGACCAAGCCGCTCCTCAGTCTGTGAACTGTGGCTTTACAAAGCTGCCAAGCGCCGTGGGCGGTGAGAAGTTATCCAGTGGTCCCCTCTGGCATCTGATGAGTGGAACGAGAAGTATATGGTACCCCGGACGCAATAAAAGCAGGTATGAATTGTCACCTCCTGGCTCATGAACACACCGTCAGCTCTACAATGTTATGGACATTGCGGCGGGGACCGTTCCAGCCTGTGAGCAGCAGCAGATGCTCTCGATTGTCAGCCCAGGTCGGGCATCACTCCCCACCTCCATTGCGTTGGTTGTGGAGATGAAGGAACGAGGGATAGCAGGTTTAGGAGGCCCAAAGCCCAAATATGCAAATTATTTTGGGCATCTGACTTCTGTTAAAATCTGTGGGAATAGGCTGCTCAGCCCGCCCTTTGGATCTATGCCCAAGGTTTTCAGGACTCCAGCTAGAAAATCATGAGGTTAGGAGACAGAAGGACTTGGCACCAGTCCCGCTTCTCCTCCTACACAAGAGCAGCCCACCAGTCATGGGAGGTGCTGCCATATGCTCGACCTGCCTCCCCAAATCCATCACACTTGAGTGACCAAATGACAGGCTAAAGCCCTTTCCTTGAACCTGCACACAGCTGAAAAATCACACACCAAAGCTGAGCTGTTTCAGAGTTGGTTCCTCACTGACAACAATCCTCCTGCGCTGAGATTTGTGTGGCGAAGGGGCACATTCCTACACCAGGAGACTTGCTGGAGAGGAGAGGGGTGAAACAGTAGCTCCCTTAGGTCTGGGAGGGAGGTTTTGTTCATGAAACCACAATACCAAGTGCCAGGGCACTGCAAAAGCTCCCTCTGCCATAAGCCAAGGCTTTTTGCTCCAGCAATAGCCCGTGCCTCCTCTTCCCATTAGCTCCTGAGCTCCCAGCGTAGGAGCCATGTGTCTGTCCTTAGGGGTGAAGCACATTCAAGAGCAGAACTGTTGGGTGGTGTGTACAGCACGGCCAGCCAAAGGCTGTGTTCAAGTCCAGTGGATGCAATGGCTCCTATTTTGCCATGTAAATGGCTAACTTCATGCCAAACATTTGTTCAGTTGGAGAATCACTAGCTCATCATCTTTCCCATTAGTGACATTTCTAAACCGGTGTTGCACCAAGAGATACGTTTGTTATGCATACAAACACCCCGTAAGAGTTTTAACATGGACTTAAATAGCTGCAAGCAAAGGAAAACATGCATATACAAGTGAGCTAAGACAGTCACACAACCAGGCCTCTGACCATAAACTCCACAGGTGCCTCACATGCTCTCTGCCCCATTGTCTGCCTGAACTATAAAAGACTCTTCTACCTCTGGTTCTACTGTCTTCCCAACACTATCTGCAATTCAGCTTTTTCCTTCTGTAACAGGGGTCCCTAGCTCTGTTGGGTTGCAGGAACCTTTGCCTCGGGTGTACTTTGGGTTCAGAAATGGCAGTCCGTACGCAGGACGCGGGGGTGGAGATGAACACTGATGAGGCAGATGGGAAGGCTGAGCACAGTCAGCCAGGAACCAAGCCACAACGCTGAAGGGCAGGAGGATGCTTATGAACATCAGTGCCCCCTGGCAGCCTTTGCCTTCTCCAACTGACTCCATGGCATAATCCTAAGACCATTCCTACCCAACTCACCAAGGACCTCAAAAGTCAGCCGTTAACCACCTCCTGGAGCAGCGGCTACGAGTCCTCATCTGACAGGTAGATGGAGAGCGTCTACTCCCACCAAAAGCAAGGACGTGGGTCAACTTCTCTTTTTAAAGCATTTTTCCCCATTGACGATCAGTACAACACAGGCCAGGAAGAGATGCACTCATGTCGGCTACCTCTTGGATGGCAGGTTGGGTGGACAACTCATGCTCACCCCAAAGATGCAGCAGCATTGATTAGCCAGGGAGGAAGTCACCTTTCACTCATGAGCAAAACCAGACCCATCTCCAAGACCCCTTCCATTAGGCCAGAAACCCCCCCCACAAGCCCCCACAACAGATTACACCATAAGAAGAGATAAATGAGGGGTTACTTACTATAGGAGTAGCTGCTAACTTCAGATATTGCTGGTGAATGGGAAACCTTGAGCTGATTTTTGACTTTTAACCCCACCTCCATCTTCTTCATTTTGGCAGCCACTTTGTTTTTACCTTCCTTGGTGGTTTTCAGTGACAGGCCCAGGTTCTTGGCCAGGCTCTTCTTCTCCTCCTTGCTTGGCAGAGCCTCATGGGGTGGGAGGTACCTGCTGCCACCTCCACTAGTTTTCGGCTTTCCCCCTGAGCTGTCGACAAACTTGAAGGGGGATTTGAGCTTGTCTTGTTTGGTGAGCGACAGGGCCTTGTCAAGCTTGCTGGCCAGCTGCTCCTGATCTGATGGCACCTTCTTCTTCTTGAGCTTTAACTGCCAAGGTGAAAGGAAGAGAGACAGGTAAATACAGAGCAGATATCATGGCAGACCTGAGGGATTTTACTAACCCTCGTAACAGTCTCTCACGCACGCTAGTTAATAAGGCCTCAAAATGATGGTCTTAAGCCCCAGTTGCCATAACCCACCACGGTGCTAGGGAGGAAGAAGAGGAAGATGTCAGCAAACAGCACAGCTTTACCCTTATCAAGCACTACAAAATCGCAAGATTAACTTAGAAAAAACATATTTTCTTCCAAAAGAAGTATGTCCATAGAACACCATGTTTTGGAGTTCTATCTTCTCAACACCGTCTGGTTTTTAGGATATGTTTGGGTTGGTTTTACAAGTTTTTCTCCAAATCACGAGGATTAAAAATCTTCTTTACCCAAAACCCCAGCCAAATAAATACGGATTTCCACATAATCAACGAGCTCCAGAGGCTGGGATGCCAAAAATACCCAAATACCTCTCAGCAAGAGCATCAGCACCACTGCATTACAGCCAGGGTCGTTACACCCTTTTCAGTATTTTCTTGCTTCTTGAAAAAAGTAAATATACTTTACATGTGCTACAGCTAGATAACAGCAGCTGTAACCCAGTACTTAGCCCGTATGCATTTTGGATTTCATCAGCAGCTTAAAGCTCCAGTAAGTATCTCATTGCCTCAACAGGAGCAGAAGAAAACCCTGCATTTAAAATAGCAATGTTGCGCTCCCTTTCCTCCCTCGCTTCGGGAAGTCCATTCCCCTCCACTATCTCGACAGGCAAAGGGGTAAGACAAGCACTGCTCTGCATTCAGAGCTAGTGCAACACTGCAATGCTCTGGCTGGCTCGAAGGCGCTTGCCTCTCTGCTCTGCCTACCAAAGAGGTCCAACCTCCATAAGCCAACGTTAGCCTTCGCAAACACCCCTCCGCTGCACAGACAGTCCTCTCATGAAGAGCTTCTAAACCCACGTGAACTGAGAGCAGACACTCTAAGATCAGGAGGAGTTATCCAGTGCAAGCCAACACTAGCAAAGCAGGAAAGAGATCTGCTTTTGGCCCATGGCTCCATGTTCCCCATGAGGGCACTGACCTCGTTTGAGAAGCTGGGAGCCACATCATGCTCTTCCCAGCTCTGGTTCCTCCCTTTCATCTTGCCACTGCTGCTCTCCACATCCTCGTCCTCCTCCGGGAGGGCCCCTTTGTGCCTCTTCTTCATGCCCTCGCCAGTCTCAGAGTCTTCGGAGAGCAACAAGGACTTGCTCAGTCTGCAAGCCAAGCACAGCATGGGTCAAGGTGGGGGGCTTTCCTCCCTGTGATCCCCACCAAGATCAAAAGTGAGGTGAAATGCCTCCTAGGACAGTGGGGATCCTCAACAGGAGCCAAGTCCACTATGAAGACACAGCAGTTTGGACAAGGTTTTCCACCAAACAGGAGAGCCAAGGAGCCCTTCTTGCACGCTCTTGGCCACCAGCACAGATGAGGGTGCCTGAAATCAGAGACCTGCAAGGTGGTCTCTGAAAGGAAGTATTTGGTGTCTTGAGTAACAGCCACCGAGAAGTGCCTGATTTGGTACAGAGCAGCAGAGGGAAGGATAGACAGCTGAGCTGGCCCTGTAGGTCTTTTCCCACCTCTACTTTGATAGACTCTATAGGTGCAAAGAGACATTCCTGAGGCCCAGGGAGGTGCCTCACTGCCCAGACACTTGCTCTGGTTGCTTGGGTATGAGCAAGGAGGTGGTAAGGAACTGCCACACAGGGTGGTACAGAGGGACAAGGGCACTGCAGGGGCTGGCTTGCTCAAAGGACAGGCAATCCACTTTACAAGCCCGGCCCCTCTGCGAGAGGCATTTGTGATCTGCGTCTTCAGTCTCGCTTCGGGATTTGGGGGGGAAAGGAGAGGGTAAATAAATGATAAAAAAAACAACAACAAAAAAAAAAAGTAGGTGAGACTATAAGCACATCTTTCACTGCTCCCCAGCTGTCTCCAGTAACTATCTGATGGATGATCAGTCAACACCTCAAGACCTCTACCAAACCTCCATTAAAAGCTCTCATATGCCGCCTCCTTCACGCTAAGCCTGCTGGCCCAGGTCATACCACCACCACAAAGCCAGTGACATGGGGCAGCCTCCTCAGCTTCCACGCATTTCCCATCCCCTCCAGCCTCTCTGCTGACCTCCGCAGACAGTTAAACCAACACCTCAGGCCCTGGACGTTGGCTGAGGGTGCATCTCCATCTCCCATGCCAGGTTGCTCAAGCATTCCTGGGATGTGGGGACATGCACACGAAACACAGTCATGCACACACACATGCACAACTCCAGCCACCTCTGGATGCCTCCAGCCTGTCCAGCCACCCAAACGAGGAGCAAAACACAAAGCCATCAAGAGGACAGATTTTCAGAAGCACACGGTCAGTGGGAGCTGGGCACCTGAATCTAATTTGTAGCCTTCAAAGCACATTTGCAAAAATACATAGCACACAGGGAGACAGCTCGAAGGTGCCTTCCCATTGCAGGGACTTGGCCATCTATGGATGTTTAGATGGCCAACAGTGGTGGGATCCAGGCATCCAAACAAGAGCAACTGGACTTGCAAAAGAGAAGAAAGCAGAAGACAGAATGATCCAGACACCTGAAAGAGAGAGGTCAGGTGAAACCAACTCCCACTGATAAAGGGAATAGGATATGAAGACAGCAGAAACACAGCAGAAAGGCCCTGCAAAGTAGATAACCTGGAACAGTCCTGTCCTTCCCGTTTTTGACATCAGCATCAATTAGCTCTACAGCACCCGCTTGCACCGTCCGCTCTCCTGAAAACACATGAGGACGTGGTCCCCGACACCAAGAGCTCACTTACAGGTCCCTGCCCAGTCAGCTGCTCCGTATCACCTCACCGCCGCTCAACTCAGCCTGTCCCGCTTGCACGCACCACCACAGACACGTGCTCTACCAGCGGGGAGGGAGGAGGCTGGCACTGTATTCCCACCGCAAGGACACACTCACGTTAAATGCACACGCTTCCACAACACCACTGCTGCCAGAGACCGGCCTGCCAACACAACGCCACGGCGAGCCCCCGCTGCATCCGAGATGCTCTCCCCAAGTAAGACCCTGGTGCAGCGACCCTGCCATTTTCCCATCTTCCCCAAATTCCAGCCTTACTTTCCACTCTTGCTGTCACTCTTCCCTCTCTCCTTAATGGGTGACAGAGCGCTTGATCCAAGTTTCCTCTTCCTGGGCCTTCCAGGGCCTCTTCTTGCCAAGCTTCTACTTTTCTCGTCATGCTTTTCCCTTTAAAAAAACCACACGCTTCACTGTTAACCAAGGCAACAAAAAAAAAGGCAAAGAAAAAAAAAGCAAAATCAAATTTTGCAACCAAAAAGCAAAACAAACAGGAAAAAAAAATAAAGCAAATAAATCCAAAAAAGAAGAAAAAGGGAAAAAAATTAAAAGAAAGCAAGCAAGAACGGGAGCCAACCCAGAACCTTCGCCTGTCACCAAACTGCTAAACTGAGCTGCTGAAGCCAAGGTTGTCTCTAATACGGTCTCCCAGCTGCATTCACCAGTGATCAGGTTGTCGTGTCACACAGCCTAGGAGTGTGTTGTGCAAAGCTCTGGCGGACCATACCAGGAGGAGAGGAGAGAAGACGGGGGGGGATGGAGGGCTGTTTTCTCTCCCAGACCGAGAGGCAGTGAAAGTGCCCAGCTGGAAAAAAAAAGACCGAGTGAGCAGCCTGCGACTTACTCGGAGTCCCTGCGGCGCTGCAGCTTCACCAGCTCCCGCTGCTTCTCCTTGTACCGGCGCTGCAGCTCCGCCAGCCTCATCCTGTAGTCCAGCTCCATTGCATCCATGTTCTCAATGGCCGATTTGATGGAGTACATCTGGGGTGGGGAGGCAAGAGGGGGCAAGAAGATCAGGACGTGTCCAGGCCCCCACCTAGCCAGGGGTGGTGCACACTGGGGTGCCCTTGCAATGGCCAAGATCTGCAGCCTGGCAGGGAAGCCCTCCATGGGCTCCAGTGGAGCAGAGCACCCTCACCCACAACAAGCACAGCCCTAGAGCGGTACCCGAGCAAAACCAGCCAAGCAAAGATGTGCTGTGGCTTATGCATGGGATGGTATCAGCTTTGAGGGAGAGCAACCCTCAGAAAGAACCTGAAGGATAAAATACACCCATGGAGCCTCTTTTCCCTTATTTAAAAAGACAGATCAAAATATTCCCTGTCTTGGAACACTTACTTGCCAGGTACAAAATAATTTGTCAGTCTCTCCCATGGGGAAGAGTCAGCAAAGAAAAAACAGGAAAAACCCTCCTGCCACTATATTTATCCCCCCTGCCAAAGCAGTAACATAGGAGTTCCTGCTGGCTTTGTATTACAAACACCGCTTCTAGGGCTGCCGAGGGTCCTGCTGAGATCAATGGTGTTGATTCACAAACAAGGGAGGAAGCTAAATTGCATCACACCGACTCCTGCGCAGCTACGAACGCGACGCAAGGGAAACGCTGGCTCGCTTTGCTGAATGCAGAAGGGCAACACAAGCCGGGTGGCAAACTGTGGCTGGAAGAGCAAGCTGCGGTGAGTGGATGCACCGTGGCTTTTCAGGCTCAGCCACACTAAGAGCTACTTACAGGTTCATCTTTCTTCTGCATCCAGCTGTACTTTTTGTTGGGATTCAGCTCTCGAGGCAGCCGGATGGTTTTCAGACTTTCCATAAAGGGGGTGGAAAGTACTTCCATGAGCATGTGGGTGCTGGCAGCCAGCAAACTCTCCAGCGTTGGCCGGACAGGGAAACTCTCTGGACCTGCTGAGGACAGAAAAAAAAGCTATAGAGGTTCACTCTCTCCAAGACTGCTCCTCCAGCAGGCACAAGGAGAGGCTGATGTCCCTTTCCGGACCATGGCAGCTCAAGGAGCCTCCCAGCCACCCTTGGCCCCCACTTGAGATCTCCTGTTGTGCCCAGCCATGGTGTAACTAGCAGTTCCCATCACGTCTCGCCTCAGGAAGTTACTGGAAGGTGAGATCTTTTCAGGACCTGCCAAGCTCTTGGAAAGCATCATCTGGAGCTACTGGGGCCTCTTGTGCCAAACCCCGACAGACTGCAGACTCAGTGCCTGCCAGAAGGGTGTTACCCTGGCAGCTCTCGGCAAGTGGGGCTCCATTTCCGCTACACATACCACAAACTGTCTAGACATGGCGAGGGCCTTTGGAAGGGGAGAGCAGTACAAAAGCCACACGTAGCTCAGCCTACTGCAACAAAAACCCTGCTCCAACGCCATCCAAAGTACCAGCCGCTCCTGCAACTCAGGGCAATGCTCTCCTTGCTGCCTGGCTGAGGTTGCAAGAGATCCCAACCTGTGCCTCTGCCCCTCTGCCCGCACAGAGAGCGCCAGGGCCGTATGCAGGGGGACCCAACCTAGCCCAAGGCTGGCCAGACTCCCCACTCACAACTTACTTTGTATTTCTTGCTTCCTTTTCTCCAGCTCCATCTCTGCAATTTCACTGAGCAAAGTGATCCCTTGCAAGAAGGAGTGCTCCAAGGCCTGGTCAGGTAACACCTCCACCTTCATCTGGGATGGAGTGACGCTGGCAGTAGTCAACAAGGAACAAGCCTGAGGCATTTCTGTGGCAGCCACCAAAGCGTTCATCCCTGCCAGCGGGTCGCCTGGCTTGATGTCCAGAGCTGGGATTTGGCAAGAGATTGCCTCTTCCGTGTAGGAAGGGATCTCTGGCCCCTGCTCCCCCTCCTCAGGGGGCAGGTTGGGAAACTCCCTCCCCCGGGGCACATCGGTGCTCTGCAGATCCATGGCTACAGAGGCCTCCTCCCGCTGGGGCGTCAAGTCCATCTCAGGCGGCTCGTTCTCCGCATGCACAAGCGAACCGTCATAGTCCATGTGCACAGAGCAGGTTTCTGCTCCACTCCCAGTCTCTGCCTGAGCCTCTGCTTCTGCAGGGCAGGCCACAACCTGGTAAGGAGGTGGGCAGCTCTGGAGGTCTTCCTGGTCCTGCTCCATAGCACCCAGGGCTTCACCTTGATGCAACAGGAGATTGCAATTGTCCACATTCTGCACTGGGACTGCTGCAGAGGTGGTGATGTTCAGAGTCCCCATGTCCTGCTCACAGATGCCGTCTTGGCTTTCCTCCATCTGCACTTCTGATTTCACCCTCTCTTCCAAGGACTCCTCTTCTGCTGCTGCTTGGATGGGCTCTAGCATTTTGGACGGAGACAGGTGGATGGGCTTGACCTCTGGGGAAAGCTCCATGTGCTCAGAGCCTTCAGCAGGCAGCGGGACATCAGGAGCCAGGCCATCTGCATCAGATGCTGCGGTGGGCTGGAGGAGGTAGGGATAGTGTCTTCCAAAGGAGGGAGGCAGGGACTGGAATGGATATCCTGGGGGGATCTCTGCAAGACATCAGAAGGGACAGGCTGTGTAAAGGCCGGGTCTCTAAAGCACCTCTCTCACTAAGGCATAGAGATGAGTTCCCTTCATCTCTCATCTCTTCCTATTCTCAAGCAGTGGCTGCTTTGGGCACCTCTCTCCTGGCCAAGCTGCCACAGGCATCAGCACCCCAGAGGTCCCTTCTGCACCTTTCCAGCACTTTCCTGCAACTGGAAAGACATCTGCCTCCTACATACTTCTCCCACTGAGACTTCAGCCCTGGAGGAACCAACCCAGGCTCGACCCAAGGGAAGAAGACAGCCTACAGCCCCAGGTGCCCCTAAGACCCGGGCATCAATCCAAGTCCATCACACCACCCCTGGTCCTTGCCTCTCCCCTGTCTTTTAGAGGAGCTACGTGGTTTTCTCTAGAGGAAGGGATGGAAGCAGGAAAGAGCTGAGGAGAAAAAGGGAGGCAGGCACAAACACAACGGGACTCTGCCAAAGCAGGGCGCTCTTACCTGGGAACAAGGCCTGATATGGACCAGCAGCCTCTTTTTCCAGCTCCAGGTCTTTCTTCTCCACGGTCTCGGGCACCTCTTCCTTTGGAGGGATGGCAGGGGCAGGGGGTGGAGAGGCAGGGGGCGGGCTGGAAGGATGGGAGCTGGGGGTGGCGGGGTAGGAGTAGGCTGGCTGCGAAGGTGGCTCCTCCATCTTTTGGATCACCTCAGCTTTGAGCACAGACACGGGTGAGGCCCTGGGAGAGAGGGGAGGTGGACTCACAGCCTTGCTGTAGGACGTGGAGGCGCTGGGAGACAGCACGGGTGGTTTTCGGTGCACCAGTCCCGGGGCAGAGGAGGAAAGGCCTGATTTGGCACTGTCCAGGTTCCGTTTCGTCACCTTCTCTTCCATATCTGCCCGCTGCTCGTTCGCCTTCAACCTCTCCTGTGACAAGAACAAAGCAAAACTCAGCACGACATCTCTACCTGCTCCTGGAAAGCATAGATCTACCACCAAACAAGACCAAAACATGGTCTTATCAAACATGGACTGGAATAAAACACATGTTCCTCTGCAACACCATTTTAAGGCCAATCTGATGGAGGGCGACACTGATCTGTGATAGCTTTCTTCACAAATTGCCAGCTCCAGGAGTCATGTCAAGGGTGTCTCAACTTTCACTTGCAACCAAAGCAAACCACTTCTATTTCTACGTCTCCAGCCTAGTAAGTACACATGTAAAATGAAGGCTGAAAACCAGATGACCACTATAAAAATTAAATGGGTGTAAAACACCCAAATGAAAGCTCACGACTTCCAAAATAATTTGGTGAATGGGAGCTGGCTCCAGGACCCAGTGTGATTGCTGCCAGTATTGCAGCTGGCTTCTCTGAGTCACTCAGGAGGTTTGTTTGGAGGTGACCAGGAATGAAACCACCCAACTAAACAGAGACATCCCTAGGGAAGGAATCAAGGTCACGCTGCTGCTGGGCAGCTCTCCTGACAGCACTGATCCACAGCTCTACACCAAACCCCTCCAAAACCCACCCCAACAGTGCAGGATGCACTGAATGCCTCGTATCCCAGGGACCAGGATAGGATCGCTCAATGCATCCGTACCCTTGAGACACACTTGCAACACCGGCACAGCTGCTTTTTCCCCCCAGACACTCCAACTTCAGGCTCATTTCATGTCCGAGCAAGAAGCTCCGGAAAACGTACCACGAGCTGGGCGCTCCTCTGTAGCTCCATGGCATGGGCCGCTTGCTGCTGCAGAATGTACAGCTCGTGCTGCCGCAGCAGCTGCTGATGGGAGAGGAGCTGGAGCTGGTGAGCATGCTGGAGGGAGCTCCTGGTCGGGGGGTACATAGCGGGCCACAGTGGGGGTGCCCGGTCCATCAGCTCCGCTGGGGAATGAGCAGAGATGCAGTCAGGGAGGCAGGAGGATGGGGATGGCTAGAGGATTCAGGATCACGCAGGGCACCCGTCTCTACCCCAATCCCAGGGTGTGGGGGATGCCAAACATTGGGCTATGCAGAAATGCAACCAGAAATGCAGAGGGGAAAGGGTGCTGTCTTTCCCTCAGCAGCCCCACTCCCACCACCCCCATGGGTCCTGGGGCCTGTCTGACTTGCTTTGCTCTCCACCCACCCTTGGTTTGACTGTCCCTGGCTGAGCCCACAAGTAGTTTCTCCTAACCAAGGACCCAAAGTCTATGGGGTCCTACAGGGGATGAGGAGCCACTGCTGAAGATTACACATTTCCATCTCTGAAACAAACCTAACAAGAGGCCAGCTCACGCCCACCCTAGAGCTGTGGCTGCTGGTCTCCACGGGTACATACGCTCCTATCTAGCCTCTCCAAAGCCTGTTTCCTCCACAGCTGTCAAAGCATGGTCCTCAGGGACATCCTTACCGAAGTGTGGCAAGTGCTCGCTGGGGATCACAACAAGCTGCCCCGACTGCGGGTCTCTGGCAAACTGGTAGGCAGAAGGGAGGGCTCCCCCCATGGCAGGGGGGAAGCCTGGAGTCATGCCCTGGTGCAGGGAAGGGTGACCAAGTCCTGGAAGAAGAAACACCACAGTCACAACTCAGGGGATGCAGGTAGCTCCTACCCACGCGAGTCATCTACCACTTGATTGCTCTAAAATACCTCCTTCCCTTTCCCCTGTAATCAGACAGCAGCCTCACTGGGCACTTAGCAACACCTCTCCCTGGACTGCATCGGTGTGAACACCCCATGGACACATCGCTCCCTCCCAGGGCACTCACCGTAGGGATGGCTAGCCAGCCACATGGAGGGGCTCCCTGTCCTGGGGAGCCAGGGGTGGGCTGCCAAGTGCGAAGCCGGGTCTGCAGACCAGCGCCCGGAGCCCGTCAAGGCTGGGCCTCCCGTCACCATGAGGTTGGAGTTCAAGCCATTCGTGGCACAGCCGGAGGGGTGTATCCGGGCAAAATCTGCCAGCTCCTTGCTCTCTCTGGTCATGAGGGAGGCAAGAGAGAGAGTGAGAGAGGGTCCGAGTGCTGCAGGTTACTGCGCGGCTGGAGGAGCCCAGGGGTATGGACCAGTCTGCCAGGCAAGTGTGTTTGCAAACTAGGGTCAGATGCTCAAGGAGAGCTGTGATGGAGGTGGTTAATGTCACGTCCAGAATAAAACATCCCATCTCTCCATCTCTTTGGAGCAGGGATGGATTTGCAGCAGTCTATTAGGATTGCCCTGCTGCAGATTCAGGATCTGCCCGTAACCCCATGGTACCCCACTCAGCACTCCTCTCCGCACCAGCAAGGCTGGTGCCAGCAGCTTCACCAGGATGGATGCAATCCTGTCCCTCCTCCAGACAGGCTGTCCCCAAGCATGGCTTGTGGCACTGTGGCAAGAGACCCTGTCCCCCTCTGGCCCTCACCTGAGCAGCTTCTCCTGATCCCGCTCCAAGCGCCCTGCCAGGAGGTGGCTGTCCCGGTGGCGGCTCCTCTCATCCCCGCAATCATCTTCCGAGCGTCCATGCCCTAAGAGACAGCCCAGCACCATCAGACACGAGAAACAGTGTGGGGAAAGCTGTCCCCTCTCCTCTGGGCATGGAGAGGCAGTACCCTGGGAGCCAGCACACCCAAATGCCACTGTCCCCAAGACTGTATCAGGTTCAAGCCCTAAAGGACAGGGCAAGGCTGTCTATGTGATCAAGATATTCTCACTAAGGTGGCTCCTGGTAGCACCCAGGTGCATGTGGTTTGAGGTCCGTGTCTTCAAGCCATCGAGGGACCCACTCACCAGGACAGGACAGCCACCAGCCTGGGAGCAGCAGGACCAACGGGACCATTTTTGCTGAAGGACAGTGGCAGATTTCCCATCTCAGAAGGAGACGAGGCCCAGCTAAATCCCTGCATCAAACCACACAGTCCTGCTTAGCACATCTCACAGGGGGGCATTTTATCTCTGCACCTTCTGAAGCACCTTCTGCTCTTGTAAACCAGTCTGGGAGCAGTGGGTATGCTCTGAAGCCCTGTCCTTCTGCAACAGGCAGAACCAACACTATGGACCCTCACAAAACCAGTGTTCTCCGCTCTGTAATTCAACCTGTTAGCGGGAATCTGCATCCGCCTCCAAGCCATGCAACAAGAAGGGGTCTGGTGAGGCAGGGGCACATATGGCAGAGGAGGGCAAGAGTCCAAAAAGGGGGGCTGGATGTTTGGCTCGAGAAATGGCTCATCCAGAATCAGAACAGCTCTTGCAAATACAGCCTGGCACAGTAGCAGCCGCGTCTGCGAGAGGTTAGGAAGCACCTTCACAGGAGTGAACAGCAGCTCCTCACTGGCCCTGCCAGGACCAGGTATTGGGGCCACCCTTCCCTTATTTTATCCAAGGTCTTCACCCCAGCTGCCTGATTTTAGGCTTGCTTTTCCCCGGTTTTTTCCCTAGCTTCTTTCTTGCATATGCATTTTTTCCATAATTCCCTGTTGCCCCGTCCATGTTATGCTTTGGTGACGTGACCCGCCCCTAAATCCCAGCCCTGCTCACAGGAAGCCGCTGGCCACGTCTAACGGGGCCAGAAGGAAGGTGTTTACTTCCCCCCAGCTCTCAGTGCACCCTGTCAGCACATCCCCTGCCCAGGCGATGCTCTGTACCGCGCAGGGCTCAGCGGCACAGCACAGCCTCACACAGCTGCACCCTGGCTCCTGGCAGCCCTTTCCAGGGTCCTCGCCCTCCCATCTGGATAAAGTTTGGCACACGGGAAAGCATCTCAGGAACATCAAGTCTATTTTGCTGACAGGCAGTCTTTTCAAGGAGAGCTCTGCTGTGTATTTCCACAAACCTGGACAGCCCGTGGTTTTTTTGCTGTCAAGTCTCCAATTCCCTCAGCCTTTACTGTCAGAAGGAATCCAGGAACAAGACAACATCTCTCCCGGCTCCTCTCCCTAAGGCTCCTTCCATGGGCTTCAGGCAGAAAGCAAAGATGCTTTAAAACCTGGCACACACCTCTCCCTCCTGAAGGACTTTCCAGGGTCACCACATTTCCCTTGCAGCGTGCCAGGACACTGCGTGCAGTGGCTGTCCCCAACCAGCCCCTCCTCGACTTGCTGAATGATGCCCTATGCAGCCTCCGTTGCTCAGTTTTACTACCCAGCCTCCATGGCAAGAGGCACAGGAGGTCGCGAATCCCTCCGGAGCCCCAGCATCCCTCCCTGCCTCTCCACCAGCATCCCCACTCACACACAAATCCCCTTCCACCCCCTAGCCCAGGTTTTCCCCCCTTGGAGCCCCTTTTCCTATTTCTTTTCCCCAATCAATGCCAAATTGCCTCTTCAGTGTCAGCAATATGGAGCAAGCCCTTGGTTAACTCGCAGCCTCCCTCTCTTCCTTGGCACCAGGTGAGCTGACCCCCGCCCCAAGCCTTTTATTAGAAACACATTATTTTGTTATTTTATCTCTGCTCCTCCCTCTCTGATCTACATTACTTGCGCTCCGTTATTTATAGACAGGTTTATCATCTTCTTCTCATCCCCCATCTGAACACACACACACTTTCTTATTCCTCTAATTCCCGCCTAGCCCCCACCCCGCCAACAGGACGG
The DNA here is from genome assembly GCF_000699145.1 of Aptenodytes forsteri. Taxonomy (NCBI): domain Eukaryota; kingdom Metazoa; phylum Chordata; class Aves; order Sphenisciformes; family Spheniscidae; genus Aptenodytes; species Aptenodytes forsteri. Next base: position 8,303,200 of record NW_008796063.1, read on the forward strand.
TCCCTTTTCTGTACAGACTGATGATTGTCCGGACAGTGAATGATCATTTTGTCTATATATATGAACATGACGCACGGACCGCATAGAAAAATTCAATCAGTTATGCATGGAGGAAAGGCTTAGGTCCGTTTCCTTGACAACCAATGCCCAGCACTAAATACTTGCATTTTACTTGCCAAATACTACAGATTAGCCAACTAAAGCCTGCTTTCTCCTTCTTAAAAGGTCTAAACATTCAAGCACCGTCCACTCAGCGCAAGCAAGCTAATGTTATTAGACGAGTATCTCCTGGCACACAAAGGGGGGGCAGCATTTGGGGGGCGAGAGGAGGAGAAAAGCAGTCTTGTTTTCTGTCTGAAAGCCAACTGCATCACTTAGCAACGAGCCCAGAGGCCTGCCAGAATTCAACCCTTGTTTGCAGCCTTTTAGTTCGGCTCAGTAAATTACATTTAACGCAAGCTGGGAGGGTCTGGGACGATTGAACGGCTGAACAAACAGCTCCCTGTGCTGCCCACGAGGTCCTCGGTCAGCTCCTGCCCGGCCGTGGGGAGGGCGACGGGAGGCGATGGGAACGGGGACAGGGGCCAGGAGAAACCGCCTCTCACCACTGAGGTTTGGGAGAAGGGGGCGAAGGCAGAAAAATGGGAAAAGCAAAGGCTAAAAATGGAAACCCAACCATTTCTCGCCAGCTTTGGCATCGCACCTTGGCACACCAGAGCCGAGCTCTCCCCTTGCTACACAAGCCAAGCAGAGCACCAAAACACTCGTTGGAGCCATCCCCCTCCTACCAGCACCATGGCTTAAATCAAAACCATGAGACTAAAACACCAGCACAAAGGTGGATTAAGGGGTTTCTCTGTCACTGCCTTCACTAACAGGGATCAAACACGTGGAGAAGGGTTGTCCTCAGAGATGAACAGAGGGGATGGCATGGGGGAAAGGGGACTCCCTCTTGCATGGGGAGTCCTGCTCCCTGCTGTAGTCTACAACGTGCCCTTGGCTGAGAACAGGAGGCAGAGGGAGCTGAGGATGCGAAACTCAGCTCATGCCACACAGCCTGCACTGGGTGGCTGCTCTCCCCAGGGAACAGATCCCACAGGGGAGTCCCGAGACAGGTCTGGAGAACTTACCTTTGATGCTGCTGAGAGACAGCGAGCGATCCCGGTCCGCCAAGCTGGGCCCCAGTTTGCTGCTGCTGCTGCTGCTGTTGTCCTTCTGCCGGGCCACGGCCACGGCGATGCCAACGGGCAAGTGCCTCACCTCCACCTCGCCCTGGGAGCCAATGCTCTCACGGCCAAAGGATTTGGCACTCTCGGGTCTCTCAGGGTCCCTCTTCAGCTGCTTCGCTGGCTGCTGCGACAGCAGCTGCTGCACTTTGGAGGCACCCAGCTGTGAAGAGTCCAACTTCATGTTGCCCAAGCCACCGAAGGGGCTCTTCTTGCCACAGCTCTGCCGGGACGCGGTCTCCTTGGCAAAGCTGCCACTGTACTTGATGAGGCTCTGCATGGCTGACCCTTCGCCATGGGAGGCGGGGTGGAGGACATCCGTGGCGCCCCGTGAGCCCACCACCGAGGACCGCGGCAAGCCACTGGGGTCAAGGTAGACCTTCTTGGCTTCCTCCTCCGCCCGGGTGACATGGTTGTGCTGCGCAGCCAGCACCGCCATCTGTGTGGTGGCAAAGTTGCCCATCTCAAAGGGCTTCCACTTCTGCTCGGGCGGTTTCAGCTGACCGTGGTCCAGGTGCTGCCGGGAAGAGTCCAAAGTGCCATAAACCTTCGCTGCTTCTTTGGAGCTGGATCGCTGGAAGCGGTCCCGCTCGCAGGGGCGATGCTCTGCCTCCGGACTCGGCTTCAGCAAGTCCTTGGAGGCCAGGAACTCCCTGCTCTCCGGAGAGCCCAGCCCCGGCCGGTTGAGGAAGGGCTCCGAAGTGACCTGTCTCTTCAGTGCCATGGAGTTCGCCCTGATCACCGAGCCCTTCTCCCTCAGAGCCTCCATCCTTTTGGCATCGCTGTGGCAAGAAAAGTCCTGGGACAAGAGCGTGCGGGAGGTGTCCGCAAGGCACCGCTCTGTGGGTGACTGCAGCACCCCTACCTTGCCGAGGTCCTTGTCTTTTGCCTTGTTGTCACGGGCCTGCGAGGCAATTTGGATGGGTCCACTCCTCTCATCGTAGGCTTCGACCGAAGGCACAAAGGTGGGGGCGATGACTTTGTGCTCCCTCCCCAGCTCCTTGGCCGGCGGGAAGATGGTGTACATGCTGGAATGGACGGGCTGCGGAGGGAATGTCGTGGCCGGCGTCATCTTCCCCGGCTGCGAGGGGTGTGGGGACGGGCAGCTGCAGGAGACGTGCAAAGCGCCCACAGAGGGCAGGAGGGGCTCCCCCCGCTTCAGCCGCTCAGCGTGGGCGTGCGCAGAAGGCCTCATGTTCTCATCGTGCCGAGCGGGATCCTTCGCACAGCGATCCTGCTCGGCACCCAGGACCTTCAGCATGGGATCCCCGCCTCCGTTGCAGTTGCTGAGGGAAGAGCTCTGCAGAGGGTTCTTGGACTTGGGTTCCCCGCCACCCGCGCCCCGATTTGGCATGTGCTCAGCCAGGAACGGTGAGAGACGCTCACCGACCTTCACCGCCTTCTCCACCACACTCACTTTCCGGTCGCTGTCGGGCTTGGTGTCCTGTGTGAGGTCTACCACGCTGCGGGGCCGGGGCTCCTCCTTCGGCTTGCCCTCCTTCTTGGCAAAGGGCAGGGACAGATCGCTCCGGCATGCCCGCTCCTTCCCGCTGGGGTCTTTCAGGCCTTCTTTCGAGCTCTTATGCAGCTGCCCAAGGTCCTTCTCCCGGAGCAGAGTGCTCGGCGTGTGGTTGCCCGCGGTCCTCGACAGGGGAGGCTGCGGGTGCAAAGCGGACTGGCCCGCGTGGCCAGACAGGTAGAACCCATCTGCAGAGCAAAAGCAAACAAAATTACCACGGGCCTCCAACCCCTTCAGTCCTACACAGAGACAGATGAGAGGTGGCAAACCGGGAGGGAACGGGTTTCAAGGATGTCTCAGACATGGCCAGGAAGGACCAAGGCAGAGAAGACCTGGCAGGTACCTCCACATGGCCTAGGTGGGGACGCAGGACAGCCCTGTCTCTGATGCACACTGAGACTTGCGATGCAGCAGCAAGTTGGGGCTTCAAGGAGGGATCTGGCCAGGTTCCCTACACACAGCCACATCCAAGACGTTGGTATTACTAAGACATCCCTGGATGATAACCCAAGGGGGTTCCTGCCCTTCCCCCTCATCATCCCAGCATCCAGCAGCTCCAGCAGCCAAGCAAGCCCTAAGGACAGGGTTAGCACGCCAGGGATGATGAAGGGGAAGGGTGCGTGGGGACCCAGACTCACCTTTTTGTGACTCAAAAAGGCTGTGCTGACCCAGCTGGGCCAGGAGAGGACTGCCAGCGCTGGGGGGCTCGAGGTGGCTCAGGGGAATGTACGACGGGTAGAGCCCGTTAGGCAGATGGGAAAAGCCTGCAGAAAATAGGAAACAGAAGAGGGAAACATGTTTCAGCCCGAGCAGCACGCCGCCTTGGAACGAGCCCCGCAGGAGCACAGACTGTTGTGGCTGTCGGTCCCTCACGCGCCAGTAGCAGCGGCTGCAAGGACGCGTGCGGTAACGCACACCTCACACAGCCCACAGTGGGGAGCGCTGCTCGGGACCCCTGCTTTAGGTACTGACCCCCCTCTGCAGGTCCCCCAGCTCGCCCCTTGCACCTCTGCGAGGCTCTAACTTTGCAGCCGGTGGGCTGCAAATGGAGCGTGCTGCTTTCTGAGCAGAGCCTTAAATCTGCAGGCTAAATGACCAAACCACCTGGCCGATAAGCTGTTTTATCACAAGTACAGTGACCTGTGGGTGAGGGCACTCCCCAACACGCTTCCCGAGCAGCGATAAGACTCTCTTGCCAGCACAGCTTTGCCAACACAGCCCGTCCCCGCTGCAGCCGCACCACACCGGGTGCAGGCTTTGGGGAAAGTGCGAGAGCATCCTCCACAGCAGCTCACACAAAGCATAGCTTCACATACCCAAAACCAGCATCTTATCTCCAAGGAAGGCAAAACAGAGGAGAAAACCTGCTGCCTCCCCACGAGCTGATACAAAGGCAGAGTGTCCCCAAGGCCCAGCTGCCAGCAATCTGGATTATATCCTGGACACTGGGGCCTCCTCCAAGAGTGGGCCCCCCAGCAACGTGCTCATGCAAATAATCATCAGCAGCATTTCATCAGTGAATACAATCACCATAATAGTGGTAATAACACAAGCTCTTGGCTACAGGCAGCAATTCCTCTGCAACACTGCCACCAAATGGCACCCGTGCAATACTACAAACCGCAACGCTCTGCGAGAACCAGCTTCCCAGTTGGTGCCATCATTTAAAAATGGATTAAAAGCCATCAGGAGAGTCTGAAGGAGCCAGTCAAGCCCCCTGCAAGCCTCCTCCCTCCCCCTCAGACCCCATTAGCAACAAACCTCCCCAAAATTCAGCAATCCCACTAAAAGCAAGCAGGCAATGAGTTTGTCAAGAGTTCAGCACTCAACTGGATCAAAACAACATCACATCAAAACCCAACAGGAGACGTAAGTTCAGTCCCCGAAGCTGCACGTGGAGCACCATCTGTGAGAGCTAGTCAATATTTCACATTATTTAGACAGCCGGGATCTCTTTCGCATACATGTTTGCATCCCGGCACATGTGCTTCACCGACACGGTGCTCCGCACAGCTCCTGGCCCAGATCCATCGCCCGACAGCTCCCAGCGGCATCACCCGCACACGCCAACCCTCCAGTGGCAGGACCAGGGGAGCTGCTGTGCCCATGAAATTCAACACAGAGCCCGTTCCCAGCAGGTAAAACTTGCCATTTGATCTTGTGCAGGGTGCTGTAAAGGCACTGAGTGTGCACACACATTCACACCTCTCCTTGGTAACCCCAAAACCTTCATACTGGAGCATTTCCAAACATGCTTTCTTATTCCAGGGCTGGAGAATGCTGGGTAGCACCCAGGGGCACCTACCCTGGGGTTAGCTGTGAGCAGCTCCACTCCACAGCATGTTTGCCTCGGCCGCGCCACCTCCGCCACGCCGCTCTGGCACGGCTGGGCTGGTGACGAGCCAGCGTCTGGAGCAGGAGCGACACATTTCCGAGGGAACGCAAGTCCCATCTGGCAGAGCACATGGTTGCAGCACAGCAAACCCCCTGGAGCACCCCATGCCACGCTAGCCCAGCGGCTCCAGCCCCAGACATCCCCACATAAGCCCCTTCTCCCAGCCAGACCTCGATCTCAGCTGCAGGCGCTCCAGCAGGAGAGAGCACCGGCATGGAGATTGCGGCAAGACACATCCCACGCTGCAGACACTGCCACGTGCAGGTGCCCATGGCACGTCCCCATTTGCACATGGTGCAAGGACATGAAGGCACCTGCAGAGCTCCAGGAAGGGGACATGATCCAGCCCTGTCATCCAGCACAGGGACGTCTGCACACAGCTTAAGCTACTGGTACCCAAAGAGGCATTTTGGCACCAGTTACACTCCTGGTCCTACTGGGGCAGCTCCCTGCCTGTGGAATCTTATCCTACCCAGGGATAACACAGGGTCAGCCCCAGCCCCAAACACTCTGGGGCTTCCTCCGCAATCAGCATTATCACATCCCACCGCTGGGATCCCGACTCAGCCCGGGGCTGCAGGAGGAGGAAGAGGAGTGGGAAGGTCGGCCGAAAGAACAAGGGGATGAGGAACTGTGGGATGACAGTGGCTGAAGGGCAGATGAAATCCCCTCCAGCTGCCCAACGTAAGACAAGCTGTCACAGAGGTTTTCTAGCCACTGTGCTAGAGCAAGGAGCAGAGTGGTGACAAGCAGCTTCATGTGCAGTCCGAACTAGGGACAGGTTCAGGTGGACAGGTTGGGGACCCTGCAGGGCAGTGTTACCACCCCAGCTGGCAAGCAGCAGCAGAACCGAGCTGATGCCACTAGCCAAGCCCCAAAGCCACCCCGCACCAGGCAGCCCATTCCCTGCCAGGAACCAGAGCTGGGGCAGGGAGGAGGGATCCGAGCCACAGCCTTCCTGGGGATGAACCCAATGCAAATCCAACTCCGAGGCACTGCCAGAGCATCCCTTCCTCCATACAGCCCTCCAGCAGCAATGCTGATGGGCAGGCGTAAGACTCGCACACAGCCCGAAACCTGCTGCCCCGCTCCCCCGGGCAGGACCTGGAGGTGAAGCTGCTCCTTCATGCGCTAAGTAGCTGCATTTGCAGGAGGCAGCCACGGGCAAGTTGCTCCCTCCTTGGATCTCCGCGCCAGAAAGCAATGCCAAGGGAAGAAACTCTACCGCAGTGAGCAACGCACAGCTCACCCCAACCATGGGCTTCTGCCAGGGGAAAGGGAGGGGAAAGGGGGAAACCACAACCATTTCCATCTGCCCGGGGCCAGAGCGTTTGCTGAACCAGCGCAAGATCCTTTTCGCCCAGGGACATGCCGACAGGTCTCGGCAGGCTGAGCCACGCTCCTCCAGCCGACTGCTCACCCAGCGGCGGGCTGGCACCACGGTGCAGGCAGGGAAGTGCGAGTCAGTAGCACTGCCAGCACCAGACCAGCTGTGCCCCCCTTCCCTTCCCTGCCACGCCACGCCAAACGCGCGTGCCCATCAGCACAGCCTCTGGCCGCCTGGGAAAGGGGGTAGCATGGGCACACATGATCCAAAGCAGCCCGGCTCAGAAGGTAAAAGGGTTTAAGGGGCACAGAGATCATCCCTCAAGCCACCTTAACCCTGCAGGAAGGCGACAGCCGGCAGCCAAAATCACATCCCTGCTCAGCTCCCCCCTGCGATGCTTCAGTGGGTGTAGTGGATGGGCACGGAGCCAGGACGCGCGCCTGTCCCCTCCTTCCCAGCTGCAAGATGAGCTGGTAAAATGTACCTGTTTTGCACGACTGAGACATAAATCACTAAGGGCTGTTATTAGAAGAACTTGGTGGGTGCAGATATGTTAGTCCAGTTGAAAACATCTTCATCTTTGCTCAGCTCTCCAAAACGGCGGGGGGAATGGGGGGGAGAGGTATGGCCGGGTGACTCACCACCGAGAGGGGATGTGACTGATGGGGAGATGAGATACCAGCGACCGCACAAACCGCACACCAACGTTTGGAGGCCAGAGGTCGCGCCGGAGGAAGCGAGAGGGAAACGGGCCCCACGTGCTCAGCCCACTCGGGATTTGCCCAAAGCTCCCCAGGAGGAGGGAGCCACCAGAAAACATTGCCTGGCCGAGGTGGTGAAGGCAGGCGGGCGGACGTGCCTGCAGCAGAGCGGGCTGCCGCATGCCACCGGTCGCCCAGAGTTTTTAACCTGCAGGCTCTCTCCGTCTTGGCCCCCCCAGTCCCCAGGCCTGAAATTCAGCTCCAGCTGGAAGAGTTGGACAAGCCTGGGTTGTGAAAGAGCAGGGCAGGAGGGGGACACGCTGGAGCTGAATGCATCTCCCCCGCGGACACGGCTCCAGCCGATGAGCCAGCCTACAGGTCTGATGCAACACGTGTGTGCCAGCGCTGGGAAAGCTGCTCCACCCCAGCCCGGTTGCAGGCGACCAGCCGGCACCTTCATGGCATCCCCACGCTGCCCTCCATGCCAGCTGCCGATCCGGCGCAGAGGCGACAGTTCACTCAAGCACCCACAAAGGGTCAAGGACAGCAAGCAGGAGCTTGAGACACCACTCAATGGGGAATTCACTCCCCTGGTCCAGTTTTCCAAACCAGCCGGCAGCACCCATGCACCAGGGAGAAGCAGCATCCACAAAGCCTCTATCCATGCCCGGGGATGGCTCTCCGGTCCCTGCTGTCGCCTCGAAGGGAATCACACAACAGGATGCAGCTGTGTGATAGCCCCAGTGGCCTGGACAGGCAAGCAGGCGGCCACGTGCGATGCCGGCTGCAAAGCGCACCCTGAAGCTGAGCCCGAGGCACGAGCCATCTTTGCCCGAGAAGCCACAGCCCTGTCACCGGAAGACCGGCAGCCCCCAGCACCCCGGGAGAAGTGAAGTAACTCTCCCCCATCGGCCCCGTCTGCCCGTTATGGGTTTCTGCCACTTATGAAATATTTCCAACCACCGGCATCTCGCCCCATCCTCCCTGGGCCGTGATGGATGGACACACTGCCAGGAAGCAGGCTGGCACCACGCAGCACTGTGCAAGGGACCGTGGCCACAGCAGAGCCCGAGCCGAAAAGCCTGGCCCCGTGGTCCCTCCAGTCTGAGCCCAGAGGGGCTGGGAAACCCAGCGGCAAGGCTTTGGGTTTATTTCCATGGGAAGTTTTCAGCTCTGGGCACCCCAGGGAGATTTGCAGCCCTGTTGCAGTCAGGATCTCAGCTGGCTGCTGGGCTCTGGCACGGAGCAGGAGCCGCAGCCGCCCTTGGCCAGGAGCACAGTCACCTCTTCCCCAGTCCAGCTCGCAGCACCTCACAGGCAGCCAACTGGGACACCAGACCATGCCACAAACAGCTGGATAAAAGCTTACGTCCTCATGAGTTCCCTTTCCCCAGCAGGGAGGGAGGGGAACCGGGAGAAGTCCAAGCACAGCGAGTACCTGCCGGCCGCCAGCCCCCGTGGGACCCCCTCCCACCGCCGGTGGGACAGCCACCGTACCAGCACCAGCTGCCTGTGCTCACCATCATCGGTGCATCCCTGATACTCTCCCTGCAGAAGCAGCAGCTTCCCGGGGGAGACTCTTTTAGGCCCCCCCCCCTTCAGCACACACCTCCCCATCTCTGCCCCACGACACAGGGGCACGCAGCATGGCGAGGCATGGCCGCAGCTATTTCTCATGCACATATTTGTGGCTGCGAACAGCTGAGAGCCAGGAGCGCTGACAGTGTAAATCTTTGCCGCCTCCTCCCCTGTCTGCCAGGGCAGCTCTAGTGACACCCAAGGCACCGGAGCCACCTTGACTCCATGCCACACACGAGACGCCAGCAATACGAGCCCCTGAACACGCCGGGCTGAAACCAAAGCCCCCGGATCAGATGCACCTGGACCACAGCGGTGGCCGGTCCCTGTCCCCGTCCCCGCAGCCCCAAGCCGCTGCCGCCGTCGCAACCAACCGCCCTCCGCCGCAAAACCCGACCCTGATGTACTTATACCCTGTGCCACGGGGCTGGCAGTTGCTTCAAAGCCTTAATTTACAGCCTCGATTCTCTGCGTCCCCTGAAGGCCTTCGATCTCATCCCCTGGATCCAGAACAGCCAGGTAAATTTAACTCCCCGTTTAATCTTCTAAGGGCCCCGGTGAGCTCGGAGACAGCATCCTCTGGTGGGGAGTCCACGCTCCCGGCCTTTGCCAGCTTGAACACCACCGCGCTGCTTTCCTTCAGCTGCAAAAATCACTACTTTAAAAGCCAAGGCAAGTTCCCCCCCCAGCTCAGTGCAGCTCTCTATTGTTTCTTTTAATTTTATTTTATTCCATGTGGGAGTCTGTGTCCAGGCTGCTTTATTTTTAAGTGGCTCTTGCTCAATATTTACTATTGCTCGCAACTGCGTCAGCAGAGGAACAGCACGCACTCCCACCGGGTTTCCGACAAGCCCTCCCGCAGCCATTACCCCGTGCCAATGCCGTGCCATGATTTTACTGCCGTGCTACCCTCGCGGTGAATCACCACCTGCCGGGCCCCCCCCGCAGCCAAGGCACACCAAAGGGCAGGGTGCATGCACAGGGCACGGAGGGGTTCCCTGCCTCCCTGGAAATAAGTATCATCAGGTTGAGCCCTACCGCTCACCTCCTCCTCACCCGGGAGCTGGAACAGCCCCAACACCCTGGAGGTGGCGGAGAAGGAGAAAATGGGGAGAAGCGGCTGCAAGGGCTCAAGGGATCAGTGCTCACGCTCTGGCTCTGCCCCGGGTGTCCTACAGACTCATCCCGTGCCTCAGTTTCCACTGTGCAACAAAGCAAATGCAATCCGAGGTCTACTGGTGCTTCAGGGCTTGGGGCCACAGGACAAGGACACCGATGAGACGCCCTGAAGATCTCCTGCGAGGTCACCCACCAGCTCCCTGTTGACAGCGTCTTCATGGGGGGCAGCAAGAAGCCACCCAGGTGGGGACACAAATCCCTCTGGCAGAAGGAAGGTGGCTTTTCCTCCCGCTGGAGGGGCCAGGATGGAAACCATCCCACTGGGACCCTTGACATGATGTGCAGCCAGTCTGCACAGCCTGAAACACGCGGTCTGGGAAGCACCAACCCGGTCCCACGTTAATCCTGACACACAAACACTCAAGCCAGTGTCAATGCTGCCAGGTCACTGCTGGCTGCTACAGCAGAAGCTTCTCCTCTGCGTCCCCAGCCCGAAATCCCCCACCACGTTGGATATCTCTCCTTTTCCGCTGGCGTAATTAAACCTCACACCCCAACAGGGGTCCACCAAAACCTCCAGGCTCTCACTATACAACCACACAGCTTTCCTCAAATAGCAAGGAGCAACCTGATGGGCTTTTCAGCTCCACACTTACTAAGATGCTGTATGGAAATTAAAAAATAGTAATTTTAACTCTCAAACTGATTAGCAGAATCCCCAGGAATGCAGAACCTGGCTGCTAGATTGTAGTCTTGCCTTCCTCTTCTGATTTTCTAGGACAGCATCAAAACGTCTTTGCTCTGGCCCATCCTTCATCACAGTGAAGACCCTTCAGCCACTGGTGGCTGGCACGGGGGCCCTAGGGCTGACTCTGCTCCCGGTACCGGGCACACACCTTCACTGCAGGTGCTCTCCCTCCTTCCTAAGCACAGAAATTTAACCCACCCCATTTATTTTTTTTTTTTTTTCATATTACCCAAACTCGGTGCAGAAGATGCAATGTGAACAGGCCAGTCCCCGCTCCCCGCTGGCCGAGCCCTGCCCATGCAATTAACCCAGCGACACCCACGCGCCGGCTCTGAGCCGCTGTCCCGTGCCTTCGTTAGAAAAGAGCTCGTTACCCTTCGCTGCCAGAGCCGGGAGATCTACAGGCGCTCGGTGGGGGGAGGTTATTGCAGGATGGCACGGGTGCCGGTCCCCACATCACCTGCACCGAGTGCCTGCCAGCAGCAATTAAATCAGCCTTCAAAGAGAGATCCCAGCTTTCCCAGCACCATTAGCCATGCCCTGGAGGGAACACAGTCTATTTTCAGCCACAATGACTTAAGACCAGGTCACCAGCAGGTTAAATGGGACTGTGCAGCATTATCTCCCTGCCCTCCCATTGAGAAATTAAACACCGCTGCGTGATGGGCAGCAGCCAGCCCCGCGGATGCACGCCGGGGCACCCACCAAAAGGTAAATGCCACCTGCCCTCTCCTCCCCTCGGCTTCCCGTCGCCAGCCGTGGCCGCCCGCTGCCCTGGCTGCCTTCTCTCTGTGTGGGGTGGTGGGTGGGGGCCACCGCGGGATCGCCCCCGGGTTCGTCCCTGCCTGTCCTCCAATCCAGCACAGTGAGGGGTCGCAGCCAGAACGGTCCCCACCATGCTCAAGCCCAGGCGTGCTGGAAGGAGCCTCAGCACCCCCCATTCTGCAAATCCAAGCCCACACAGTGCCAAACCGGGGCTGCTCATCTCGCCCCTTCCTCCAGAAATCAGGTGGCCCAACTGCAAGTCCCCAAGCTGGGGATTGCCCCAAGCCACAGGTTTCACCAGAGCCACCAGAGAGGTGGCATCTCTCCATGGCAGCTCAATCCGCTTTGCCGGGAGGGCCACCACCAAAACCCAACCAGTCATCCCGCCACTAACATCTAGTGGGGAGGCAGCAGCTGGATGCGAGTTTGTTTTGCCTCCCAGGCCCCTGCCAGGCGCAGTCAGCACGAGCCGGGATGACTCAAAGCCCTGGGAGATGCAGCCTCCAACGCTGCTTATTTTAAACCTTGTTTGCAAAGCGGCTGCTGTGGCTCAGCGCTTCTCGGGGTGCCTTGCAAAGAGGGGTGGCACTGCAAGGGGAAACTGAGGCACGGAGTGGCACGGCACCCCGATCAGGCCTGAACGCCGCAACCCCAACACAAACAGCCAGCAACCACCTCATGACACGGGGGTCCGGGCAGCGAGAGGGGACCGGCTCCAAGAAACATCCCAGGGCTGGAGCGAGGGCATCGCTGATGACCCAACTGAGTCCAATCGGCTCTAGCTTCATGTCTCCCGCTTGGCCAGGACAGGGCAAGTGTGTGGTGAAGCCGGAGGCGCCTGCCTGTACTGCTCCGTGTGCCACGGGGGCAAATGCATCCCTCTCCCAGAGCCCAGCACTGACCTCCACAGCATCTGCAGGGACCAAAACCACCCCGGGAGAAATCCAGCAACGGGCTGAATCTGGGGGTGGAAGAATGAGACCCACAGATGGAGCACGATCCCATAAGCTTCTTTTCCTTAGGAAACCAGGCTCAAAAGCTCAGCCTATGCCCAGCCTCTCCCCCCGACCCCACGTTCAGCCCTTTTTCCTTCCAGAGGCTCCTGCCCTCCCCGCATCCTCCTGAACATCAGCCCACGTCACCTTTTCTGCACTGAAAAAGTGCTGAACCGTGAAGCAAAGGGGTCTCTGCGGCCGGCAAACGCCCAGCACCTCACGCTTCCCCGCCGCTGATAACGGGAGATAAACGCAGAGGCAAATATTATGGCAGTGCGGTTTAATTCCTGATGAATTATGCAAATCCGTATTCAAACTGAAGCACAGCCCTTGGGCTCTTGACGAATTGCCAACCTGGCCCCGATGCCACAAGGCAGGGACAGCCAGCCCTCCGTCAGGTGAAGCACTAGATGGATGCCCTATATATGTATATATACGCACACGTATGTGTTTGCACATCTCAACTAGGGAGACCAAGGAGCACCTGCAAGAACGATCCAAGAGCGACTTTTGCATTTCTCCTTCCTCTCAGCTGTGTTTAGCCTGACCAGGGAAGGACACCGAGCTTTCATGTCCTCCACAAGATGGAATCGGCTTGGGTTGACAGCGAGATTCAAAACAGGAAAGAAGATAAAATTCACCATGGCTGGGGCTGGGAAGGAGGGGAGGCAGAGAGGGGCAGGAGGGGAAAGCCTAAAAAGCTTGTGCCAATATGAATGTCAGCCCTGAAGCCGAGGAAAGGAAGATCTGTCCACAAAATAGTCACAGAGAGGGCTCATCTGATGAAAGTAGGAATTTCCGATCCCACACAAACCCCGAACATCCATTAAAAGCAGCAGAAGAATCACCGCTTTGTGTCGCTAATCTCATTAGGGAGAAAGTCCCGCTGTAGCACTGGCATTGCAAAGGGAAACCCCAGCATGCTGCACACGCCGGGAGCCCGGCGCGGTGTGCCTGCCCGGCGGAGCGGGGCCAGGTGAAAGGTGTGCTGGGCTTTCACCGGTACCCCGGGAGGGCTCCTGCACCCATCTTTACTCGCCTGCCCGGACCTTTACTCGCTGGATTATTAACCGCTTGGCTTGCGTGTGACACGGCATGTGGGATGCCTCCCCACCTAGCAGATCAGGACACAAAACACCAGAATTACACACACTGCGCGGCGGTAACACGGGGGCTGTTTCATTCACGCACAGCTACCGGCACTGCCTGCAAGCAGCAAAGAGCTGAATCCCTTCAAAACCCTTCCTCCCAAGCACACTGGCCATTTCAAATTTTTTTTTTTTTTTTAAATTAAAAGCAATTAAACCAAATGTATTAAAAGCATATTCAAGCCACAGGGAGATTCTGCTGAGAAGGGATTAGGGGCAGAAAGGGAAGCAGGGGCAATATATCTAACCACCAAACATAAAAAGGGATCTTTGCTCGCAGTAACGCAGCAGGGTAAGATGGATGGCGGCAGAAAGCAAGAGCAACCTTTGCAGAAGTTGCCGGGGATACAGATCCAGAGAGACAGGGTTGAGTGCCTTAAAATCTCCCTTATTCCCCTAAAAAGGCACATTCTCTCCCGAACATACCATGTTGCTCCTTCCCTTGCTCCGAGCCCACCATGTTCGGCTTGCCTGCCGGCATCCAGCTCCCTCAAAATGGCTCTTTGGCCACTGCTACGTTGGCGATAAAATTTATTCCCAAGGTCATTTCACTCTTTTGCCACTATTTCAAGCCCTGCTGGATTTAAACAAAAACCAGCCTCAGATATACTGAGCCCTCCCTCAACCTCTCCTATCTGCCCATCACCTCCCTGATTTAGAGATACCAAACTCTCAACTACCTTTCGCTTCCCATAACCGTCAGCGACAACAGCTGGAGAGGAAAACCGGAGCATATTGTGCACCCAAAAGCTGATCCTCGTGGCGTGGGGAGAGAGCCCGACTGTCACCGCCGTGGCGCTGCCGTACGGCAAGGGCTCCTGCCGCACCGTCCTCCCCAGCCAGCGTGGACGGGGATGGGTATAAAGGGTTTGTGCGGTTGCCATCCCCTTGGTGTTTAAGAGCTGGAGAGAAGCGAACAATAAGCAAAGCAAATAAACAGCAGAGAGAGACGGTGGTTTTCCCCAGCCGGTGGGTGCGTCGCGATGCCTGCAGACATCCAGCTGTGCTATCCCAGCGTGAAGCCAGCCAGAAAAGCAGGGCTGGGAGGAAACATGGGGAGAAGGAAACCCCCGAATCCTCATGGTCAGGGAGAGGCAGCACCCTGCAGGGTGGCCGCGCTGGAGCCCTCCCCTCCCAAACTTTGCTTTTTAAAGAGCATCCCCAGCTGGAAAAGCCAGCGAGGGGCTGCCGCAGCTGGATGCAGCACTGCTCCCTTACCCCGGCCCTGCAGGCAGGGAGCTCGGGGCTGCCCTCCGCTCCCCGCCCCCCTTCCCCGACCCCGCCTGCATTTTCGGGTCGGTTCAGGGCCCACCATGTTCTCCGTTTCAGCAGCGAGGCAGAACAAAGCGCGCCCTTGTCCTCGGCACCTCAAGCAAGCGATGCTGGATCGCGTTACCTAACCCAGACCAACATCTCCTCATCCCGGCAAGGCAGCTTTCGTGTCAGCACATGTCAGGCTGGCCCCGATTCCCTGCACCACCTCCCGCCCGAAGCTTTAACTGGACCAGTTTAGTACACGCTGAAAACACACGGAGCCTTGTTTCAACTCGTTGGGCGCTAACCCCAGCTAAAGGAGGTGATCTGACACCCTCCCGCCGGTCGCAGCCGCGGCCAAGCCACAAGGCGCTCACCTGGAAGGCTGCCGTAATGACGTTAATTCCCCTTAACAATGTTCATTTCCATATTCATCAGAAGATGGTGAAATGACAAGATGGGGGGTTATTTACTATATAATTATAAACCAATTTCAGCTTTACCCTGGGTTATCCTAGGAAGGAGATCTAAAATTTCCCTTACGAAAGCCCTGCTCTGCTAACCACGTCTGCAGTGAGATTAATTCCCGGCAATTTCCATTTCTCCAACAGCTGCTGTGCTGGGAAAGAGCAGGAGCCTGTCCCCAATGCCAGGGACCTACCCGGTGCCCCATGCCATCCCAGGCTAGGATTTCTAGCACCGGCACATCCTCTGGATCAAATTTTCACCGGCACACCATCAGTCGGGGCTGGGACCAGTGGCTGGGGGGGCAGGGACCTACCCGGTGCCCCATGCCATCCCAGGCTAGGATTTCTAGCACCGGCACATCCTCTGGATCAAATTTTCACCGGCACACCATCAGTCGGGGCTGGGACCAGTGGCTGTCCAACCCCGCCAAGGAGACTTGGTGCCGGGTGGGGGGCAAGGCTCGCTGGGGGTCGGAGAAGGGCTGCTAGAAACCATGCTAATAAAGCACATCTTTGCCAGCACCATGTACCAGAGGCAGGGCCAGGCTCCTGCCCGTTCAGCTGGGGAAGGTATTAGAAACCCTAACACAGCGGAGGATCCTGCAGGACCCTGCTCAGAGCAAGTTTACGTCACCACATTGGCCCTTGGGCTCTCGTCCGCAGTCCGAGCCCAGTGTCCCTACCGCCAGCTACCGCCACTTGGGAGGGGAACTTCAACGGGGGGGCTGGAGGACAGGGTGGACAGTCCTTCCCACCCCTCCTGAAGGATGGAGATGCCACCCCACATCCCACCCGACCACCAGGACCTCGGGGAAACCACAGGGACATCAGGGAAATGCGTCCCCAGGAGCGCATGATGGGAGACTCCCAAAAACGCAGAAGCCCCTTTTTCCCCCCCCCCATTTCATCCCCAGTGCAAAACCAAAGAGACCACTCCTGCCTCGCTCACAGAGTTGGCCACAGGCCCGAGGGAGCTGCAGGGGCATCACTTAATGGCCAAACGCTTCCTCCGCCCCCGGGGATGCCGGGTGTAAACAGGAGAGCACGACGGGTCTGAGCACAACGTCCCTGCCCAGCGCAGGCCAGCATCACCTCCCCGAGCCCTACCGGGACAAGCACGCTCGCTGCTCTGCCTGAAAACACGTATCAAAAAGCATCTAATTTCACCAGGGCCTCAAGGGAGGAGAAACATCTCCCCAGGCAGGTCTCCGGACGGTCCGCATTCCTCCCGGTGTTACACTGCGAGCCCCTGCCCCAAGGAGCCCCCCGCGCTCAGCCCCTCGCACCACCCCCTGGGCGGGCAGGGAGGGGGAACCGTGATTTCAAGGGCCATTAAACACCGATGGTATTTTCCTTGCAGCATCAAAACGTGACCAAAAAGAGCCGCGCCGAACCGCAGCCAAAATCCCACCGCTGGCCCGGGAGCCCCCCAGCCCAGCTACGGGGAGGAGCCGGGCACGGCTCGGTCCAGCACCGCATCGGTGCTATCCTGGCGTCTCCTATCAGCGAAGTGATTTTAGCGTGGATGCAGTTTAGATGAGCAAATTGTGCTTCTGCTGGCACCGCCGACAGCAAGGCCTCCTCTGCAAAATCAGCGGGCTCAGCAGCAGCACAGTTTTGCCATTATAAGGATGGCTACAGTGGGATTTTGCTGGCACAGCAAAGCTATCCTGGGGGGAGGATTTTTTTTTTTTTTTTTTCCCCCCCTACGCTCCTACCTGGCCCAGCTGTCTGGAAAACTTCTCCCTGGGCACAGCAAGCCTGGAAGCATGGATGGTTTCCAATCCGCCTCAAATCCCTGCATTTGAATGCACATGCTAATGTGGAAGTATGAAAGCAAGCAAACCAAAATCTCTCCCCTCCGCCTGACCGCTTTCCTTTCAGCCACAGCTCTCGAGCTGGATTTAACACAAAGTCAGCTCTGTTCGTACAGGTGTGTCCTTTTTCCCAGGCACTGGAAAGTGTTTCTGAAGCATATTTTAATGGAAGAGGCTGGGCATCCTTTTATACAAACATGGATCTGTTCAGGTAGCCCCCCCATACGCATCCCACCCAAAAAAGGATACCTCAGTACATGGCAAAAAGCAGATTTTTATTATTATTATTTTAAACTCAGAGAGTCTTTTTTGCATGTGGATGATATTTGCTCGCAGGAAGCCCCGCTGCCTGGCAGGGACGTGGTCCCACAGCAGCCCTTAGCAATTGCATCCGAGGGAGCCTTTTCCACCTCCCCCAAAACACAGAAGCTGCCAAGAACAACGCACCCGCCGCGGGATGGAGCCGAGACCAGGATCTTGGACCCGAAGACAGTGCAGTGGTGAGTGGGGTAGGGAAAGAGCAAAACTATAAACCCCCCATATTTTGAGCCGCGGGCCGCAGAGCAGAGCAAGCTACTGCTTTAATGGACTCGGCCGCCCGACCCCATCAATTGCAGCCTCTTTTTATGCAAGGTCTTCCCGGCAAGCTCGGCCGCTGCCAGGGATGAAATTCCATTGCGAACAGTCACCTTCCTCCCCCGGCCCTCGGCGGGGCCCGTCGGGGAGCAACCCCGCTGCTCCCCG
>NW_008796063.1:8321192-8323129 GCF_000699145.1 Aptenodytes forsteri
CGCCCGACAACGCACCCCACCAAAGCACCCCCCCCCTCCCCAGAGAAGAGCCGAGGGTCTGGGGGTCACTGGACGCAGCCCAGGCACCCATATTTTGGTGCTGCAGCAGAGCCCGGACTGCTCTAAGGAGCAGAGGCTACGAGAAAAATAAGAAGTCAGTGCCAGCGATAACTGGATCCTCAAATATGGCCAATCACGCTATTTTTACAGGGGCGTATTTATTTTAGGAGGACGCTGGGACAGATTCAACAGTCTCTTTCTTCAGCCCGGCGGTATTTAAAGATCGGTTTGAACTGGCTCTATTTAAAGGCTTCGCCTCCTGCCCGCTTTTCTTAACCCCTTGCACAAGCCTTTGCTTTCCACCCCTCCTAAAAACAAACCAAACCAAAAAACACACAACAAAAAAAAAACAAAACACACACACCCCCCAACATCAACACTGCAAACGCAAACCTACAAAGGGCCCCTCTGTAGCAGGAAGCAATCATCATTTCAAACGATATTGTTAAAGCCGTAAAAAAAAAAATAAAAAAAATAAAAATCCCTGCCCATCCCACTGCCGTGGTGTAATGGAAGTTTCGACTGTTAATTGTACGTATCTTTTTAATGCAGTTTAGCCTGGTTTGAATTGCCGTGCCGAAGCCAATCTCAGAGCGAGCTTTGCGAGCTCATCGCGGGGAGCGCAAGGAGGAGAGCCGGGCACCACGGAGGTGCAGGGAGGAATGGGGGGGATTTTCTAAAGACTTCAGAGAAAGGAAAATAAAAATAGTAAGAAAACATTAAAAAAAAAAAATTGGAGGGATCACAAAACCTATTCCCTCTGTGAGGGGCCCCAAATCCGAGGCTCGCTCCCAGCCCAAGGGCTTGCAGCACAGTGGGAAAGCTCGCGGACGGCGGCAGGGAGCAACGCTTTTGTCAGCTCGGCTCAGCCGGAGCTCGGCACCTCCCTCCCGGGCTGCCTGGATTTCAGGGAAGCACCAGAAAAGGAAACTTTGGGAGGAGAAATAAAAGAAAACAAAAAAGAAAAAAAAGGAAAAAAAAAAAATCACCCAATTAAAAAAAAAATCAACCAAAAAAAAAAAAAAGAAACAACAACCCGCACTCGGTTTGGCTTGAGATTGTCCAGACGAATTTTTGCAGAGATCGTATTCTGCTTTAGCAGGAGGTGGAGGAGGGGGAAAAAAAAAAAATACCGAGGACAAAAAAAGGGAGGGAAAAAAAAAAAAAGAAAGACAAAAGGGAAAGAAAAAAGGTGTTTGCCCATGTGCTTGGCTTCATAGCCGTTCGCTTTACACCTCTCCTCTTAGCACCTGGGAAATTGGCACTGCCACCTAGTCTAGAACTAATAAATCTTTTTCCCTCGATTCGGGCTGCTTCCTTCTCTGCAGATGTTGGCAATCAGGTTTGCAAATTTCAAAGTCATTCATCCCGGGCGGCTGGGAGAAAAGCAGGTTTATTATTGCAAAACCTGTCACCCTCCCAACGCCTAAAGTAAACTCCGAGTCACCTCTCCACGCCCAGGGGAAAGAAAGGGGAAAAAAAAAAAAAAAAAAAATAGAGCCAGAGAGGGAAATCAAACGGTCAGAAATCCCTCGCGTCCTCCCAGGGCAAGCTCGGCAGCAGCCCGGCAAAACAGCGGGCAGGAGTGTGGGCAGGAGGGTGCAGGCAGCGTCCTCCCGGCGGCTGCCGGACCCCGCGTTATCCCACCCTGCGAGTCGCTGGGAAAGGGAGCTCGGAGAGGGAGGAAAAATAAAAATCCGTCCGAAAAAAAACCGTAATTTAAGCAAATAAATAAAAAGCTGAGGGGGGGGGGGAGCTGAGGGGGGAAATCCCGTACGTTTCAATTCAATGGCAGCCGTAGGGTTGCCCGAGGATGGAGCGCGTCGAGAAAGGGGGAAAAAGGAGAGAGCAGCCCCTGCATGGAAGTTTTAAGTTTT
>NW_008796063.1:8330226-8330644 GCF_000699145.1 Aptenodytes forsteri
CCCGGCGTTTTTAACGTGCTTACTACACGTTTTCAGGGTGTTTTTGGAGCTATATTTAAAGCGTGCAGTCAGTGGCTGGATTTAGAAAACCAGGCATAAATCACATTAAAGCACAGACGGCGACGATCCCAACGCGGCGGCAAAGCTTTGCCCTGATTTCCCCCCCCCCCAGTCTTAAAAGCAGAACCGAGTCCGACAGCAGCGTCCCGTCCCCCCCCAAATAAAAACTTACGGGGGCAGAGGTGGGATTTGAAGGCAAGGGGGTCCCTGCTGGGATTTATTCCGATGAATCCTGGGGGATTTGTTCATCGATGGGGGGGTGGTTAATTCAAAAGCCTGGCGTCCCTCCCCACCCCAGCCCCCTCGCCTGCAAGAAAAGAGCTGCTGTCCAGGTGGAGGGGGCTGTGGGGTGGGGGGT
>NW_008796063.1:8330786-8338643 GCF_000699145.1 Aptenodytes forsteri
TGGGGGGTCCAGGAGAGCCCCAGGAAACAGAACAGCCCCGTTTTTCTCCATAAATCCTGGCTGATTATAAACCCTGCGCCCTGCGTGGCTGCGGGCTGTGCATGGCTCCGCTGACCCATTGCCCCGCCAGCGTGGGAGAAGGGCCGGGGGCAACACAGGGACATGGGTGGTGCCCCCCCCCCCGCAACCATTCACAGCAGTTCGATCCCACAGCTCCGGGGTTTGTAAAGCCAAACGTCTCCCAAACCGCAGTCTGGTTTTCAAGTCCAAATAAAGCCTGCTGTTTTTTTTTCCCTGCCCGGCACGGGAGGGCGGGTGTGTATGCACAAAACCACCCTGCTTTCCCGCTCTGCCACCTGCACGCTTGCTTGCCCCCCCAAACCCCAAGCTGGGACCCCCCCATGTCAGAACCTGCCCCGCGCCGGGTGCCCCGTGCTTCTCACACCCTCCATGAAGCCCCTATTACCGGGCTTTTGTCACAGCTAGCCTGGATCTTTGATAGATCAGGGTGGTTTTATTTTCTTTTTGTTTTCCCTTTTACCCAATAATAAGCTTTTTTCGTCCAAGATCGGGAAAAAAAAAATAGGCAGGGAGGAGGGCTGACATGCACAACCCATAGAGAGCTTTGAGAGGAGCGTGAATCCCAAAGCTGTAATTACTGCCTGCGTTTTTCGGCTATGGACCGGCTGCTAAATTGGGTGTAAGGCGCGGAAACGGCAGTTACACCTTTCAGCGGAAAAAATGTGGTTTAGTGGAGAAACGTGCATGGGGAACCTCTCCAAATCTGCAATCCCCGTATAACACCCCAGTATTACAGGTTCTGCATTTGTGAGTTTAAAACAATCCTACGTCCAGGTGAATGGGAATGCTGAGCTCCGAACGACAAGATCTTCTACATCAACAGGGTGAATTGGGGGTTTTTCCCTTGATCTGTCAGTTAAATCAAAAATACCGTCCTGGATGCAGGACACGAGCGAGCGAGAGGGAGTAGCATGTGCTATTTTGAGGTTTGGTATAAAATAGACACCCTTGGCTTCAGCATTTCTCCGTAGCCCGGCCCACAGGAGCTGCAGGTACTTTCGTATGCATACAAAACATTTTAAAATGGAAAATATTCACAGCTGCTCTTGCCGTTTTGACAGGGGGGAAGGAATCGCAGGGCATGTTAAGGAGATATTAAAAGCTGTGGTTTGAAGCTCCTAAAGCATTTACTCAGCGGGAGATCCAGAGAAAGAAGTTTAGAAGTTAACTGCATACTTGTGTGCCTTTGCTCTGTCCTTCTTAAAATTCACCTCTCCTATCTGCTTCTAATTTAAACAAGCAGAGCCCTCCAGGAACTGGAAAATCCAGATTTGCAGCATCTCCCAGGGAAGGACGATTTCCTACGTGCCCCTCCAGCACAAGGGTCCTGCTGAAGGTTAAACTCGCGAGTTGCTGATGGTTTTGCACCAAGTTAATCTCCCCCCAAATAAAAGACCGGGGGGAATGCCTGCGAAAACCGCCCCGATGTTGCCGGCTGGTCCCCGGCTTGGTCCCATCCCTCTTCCAGAGGCAGGCACGGATTTCACCACCGCTGCCGGCGTTAAACGCTCGTCCCCGCACCGTGCCCTGGCCTGCTTCGGCTTCCCCGCCTGAAAACAAGGTAAACCCATCCACCTCCCCGGGGTACATCATCATGGCTTAAAATTAACACTCACAAATGTATTTTCAAATCCCTTCATGAAAGGCACCAGAAGCTCTAGGTATTATTAGAATAGATCTTTCGCCTTTTAACAGCTGTTAATTGCCATTAAAACCAAACATCCACAGCTTTATTGGAACAGCATCTGAATTTCCGTGTCGCACGCCGCGTGTTGCAAAGCCTGCGTGTGTGCTCGGTCTTGCTTTCTTGCACATGCCAGCCTGTCACGACGAGGTGCGATCGCTAAATCCTACCTCAGTGGTACTTATCTTGCATACTGGGACCCATTTTTGGGTCCCCTGATGCCAGGCTTTCTCCTTCGCCCTCCCCACCGTGCTGCAAATCGTCACACCAGACGTGCCATCATTGCAAGAAACTCAAACCCCCCCCCGGACTTGCTAGCAGAAAAGAAGATGGGATGCAAAACCTGTTCCCAAAAATACCCCGAAGCAGCAAGCAGGAACCTGCCCGCGAGGAAATGGGTCCCTAAGGCTGAATCCGGCCTGCAGCTGCCAGCAAAAGCACGTGCTGGGTGTCACAGGGATGGGAATAACCCGCTGTGACGAACGCGGAGTAAATCAGAGTCATTAACAGGCAGGGATGGGGGGAAGGCTGCCAGCCCTGCCCCCCCTGCAGCCGCCGCGCTGGGGGCTCCTTTCCCCGCTCCCTTTGGGGTCCGTCGAACCGGTCCCATCCGCAGCAACCCTCCGTCACCTCGCAGCCCGGGATCTGGGACTGCCGTACGGAGAAGCCGAGCGCCAGGCAGGGGAGAAACCCTTGGGAAAATACTGCGGTAGCAGTCTTCCCTGTATCTAGGAAGCCGCCGGCTCCTCGCATCCCTCGTGGGTATTTTATGCACCCGCCAAACGATCACACCCGCCTGGGAGTCCCCTGCCGCAGCCTACGCCGGGTACCAAACCGCTGATGCTAAAACACGTGAGATGGATTCAGCGGGGCAAGAGGGGAAGAAACACCTGCGGTTCCAAGCCCTTGAGCATCTTGTTAGACCCCAGTGTTTCCTCTCATCCCGAACGCCAACCCAAGGAGGGGGTGTCCATGGCTGGCTCCCGGGGCTATCCCCTCTCTTTTCCCATCACCCCAATCCTCTGCACAGCTCCGAGTGGAGCCAAGGGGGAAGGAGCAGTTGGACAAGACGAGCCCTTTCTGCTCCACAAAGCTCGCCAGCCAGCAGCACTGGGCTTATAATTATTATTTCCTTAAAGACGAGCCGAGCAGCTATAGACAAAAAAAGTCCCCTCTTGTCGGAGCTGGAATTTGATGTCCTAACGACTGTTTTTGTACCATGCCTGTTAGAGGAAAGAGCTCGGCAGGAGGGGGAAAGAGAGATTTAATTATAGAGCTGCATTGTGATTTTGCACACATAGCTGGCTGTTGTAATCAGGTTACAAGTGTATCTGATTTTCTTCCCTCCCCTCCCTCTTCCTCCTCTTTCTCTTTCTTTTCTTTTTGTGTCTTTCCCTCTCCCCCCCCCTCTTTTTCCTTTCGGTGGTCCAAATTAGTTGCGTATGTTTGGGTGTTGCAGAGACAAGCTGTTATTTGGCTTCACCCAAGATCTTGATCAAGGGAACAACGTTTCCGAAGAGCCTCGGCAGCTCTTTGCCAGAGAAAGCCGCCGGTTCCCAGCTCCGGCAGAACCCCCCCGGGCTGTGCCGGGCACTCGCATCCCACCATCGCGGGGCTCCCCTCCCACCGCCGCAATAAGGGGGGACACACGTATACAGCTGGCTCTTCCATGCTCCCTACCAAATTCCTGCAGATCCAGGACTCCCTCAATAAATAGAGGCTTTTGAAGAAGAGGAGGAGCCCTATTTACCTCCGTTGGGGTGGGAGGAGGAAAAGAGAGGGGAAAAGAGCATTTTTAAAAGCAACTTTATATTTTCTTATCCGAGGCAAGTGATGCCACACTTGGATTGGGGACTGTTGTTGGGTTCATTTAGGAATCTATTGTTGTCCATGTGAATTCTTTTTTACATTTCAAATAACAGGATTATTTCCCCAGGGGGTAATATCCTGTAATTTGAACACAATAATGGGAATAAATTACTTACTTAGAACTAATAACGACAGCCTGATTCCAATATATATAGGAACTGTAACAGCTTTGGTTAGTTAAAGTGTAATTGTGTCGACGGATGACATTTTCTTTCAAAGGAATCTGAATGACTTTTAATTAAATTTGCTGGGGGCGGGGAAGAGAGGGAGAGATACTCTGGGAGATCTCGGCTGCCGGGGCTGCCGGCGGGGCCCAGCCACGGTGCCCCAAGCCGGGCATCACCCCGCGGTTGCAGAGTTTCCAGACCAGGCACACAGGGGAGAAGGAAACCACCACCCAGCCCCACGGCCAAGGTGGGGAGGTTTGCAAGGTTGTTGAGCAAGGGGAAGGGACAGCATCCCCCGCCCCAGTTTGCCCAGTTTAGCGTTCCCACCCCGCGGTTGCAGAGTTTCCAGACCAGGCACGTAACAGGGGAGAAGGAAACCACCACCCAGCCCCACGGCCAAGGTGGGGAGGTTTGCAAGGTTGTAGAGCAAGGGGAAGGGACAGCATCCCCCGCCCCAGTTTGCCCAGTTTAGCGTTCCCAGGGGGCCAGATTGCCACCGTTCAGACAGGACTGCGCTGCCCCAGCCACCGCTGGGCCGTCCCCGACCTCAAGCGTGGATGCTGCGTTTTGGCCGTCGCTGTCGGGATGCGGAGATGCTGCAGTGAGAGCCCACCGGACCCCAGGGCACTCATCCTGTCCCCCGTCCCACCTCGCCAGATCATCACCTCTGCTGCTGCTGCTGCTGCTCCAGATGGGCAGGGACGGATGGAGGGATGGTGGGATGGAGGGGGTGGAGGGATGGAGAGATGGAGGGATAGAGGGGATGGAGGGATGGAGAGATGGAGGGGATGGAAGGATGGAGCCCAGCCCATTTCCTGAGCTCCAGCCTGGGCCGGGCAGAGGGCAGGGCAATGCCCGTATCCTGCCCCGGGCACCGCTACGTTGCCTCTACCTGTGTGGGGGAGCGGAGGAGCCGACGGAGGGCAGGAGGCACCAGCAGACAGGCAAGGCGTCTCTGCTGCCAATATTGCCCATATTGCCCCCTGTCGCCACCTCGGCCCAGGGCGCTGCCCCATGGGTGTTCTCCGGGGAGGGCAGCTCTGCCCGAGGGGTCCTGTATGAGCAGCTGTGCGTCCCGGCTCTTCTCCCTCACCCCAAAAGTCCCCTGCAAGCCCTGGGCTTTGCACCTCTCCCCACCGCTGGCTTCACTACCAACCGCTCCTCAGGTTTATTTTTGAATCAGAAGCGCGCGAGGTTCCCTTTAGAGGAAAAAAAAAAAAGAAAGCATCTTTAAGCCGCGGCGCACAGAAAGCCAAGTTCCTGCCCCGAAATATCTGTGAGAGGAGCAGCGTGCCGCTGCCAGCGGCTCTGGCCTCCTCCAGGACTCATTTTCCTCTGTTTATCTTGAAAATATTTCTGCGCTGAGGTCCCACCCCACGCGGCGGAGCCCTGCGAGGCCGCCTTCAGCCTGACACACGGCCTCTTGTTTATCCAGAGTGAGTTTTACAAATAGCTTATTAAGCCCAGAGGTCTGTTTGCCGGAGGAAAACCTCGCTGAGCAGCCCCTGCAGCCCCCACCGAGGCTCCTGCCAGCCGGCCCCCCCTGGCCCCTCTGACATGCATTGAGTGTCTCAGGCCTCTGCGGGTGCAGACATCGGTGTTTGCCAGATTTTGGAGTCGCTCATGATTTAAAAAGATAAGTGTGCTGGTGATGGAGCTCCCACTGCCCTCATCCTCTCCCTGCTCCCATGGTTGATGTCCCGGCTAGGATTTCGGCACGGCACAGGGGTACCACAGTACTGCCGGCTCTGGTTCGTGTGATCCCTCAGCGGCAGTCGCTGGGTAGTTGTTGCTTTTTGCAAGACCCCGCTGCAAAGGCTGCTGGTTTTGGGGGGGTTTGCAGGGGTTTGGGTTGCGGGGAGTACGCATTTTGGGGGTTGCTGAATTGGTTGTGCTTTGGGGATTGCTGGAAACGTGCCCGAACCTGCAAGAGATGAGGACAGTTGGATGCTGCGTATGGTGGTCCTGGGGGGACCGTGCCTCAGTTTCCCTGCCCGCACCTCTGCTGCCCGCCCAGCCCCGGGATCCCCCAGGATGGAGCTGGGGTCGAGGGTTTCAGCCCACAGCAAACAGCGTCAGGGATGTTGCACGGGGCTCGAGCCCGACCACGGGCACCCCTGTGGCCACAGGGTCTGGCAAACCCGTGCCTGAACACCTCTGTCCCTGCTGTCACCGCTGCCCTCAGCATGAGGGACAGGAGCCCGGCTGTGCCCCCTCCCCGCCCCCGCTCCCACGCGTTGGACTCAGCACCGACCTGGGGCGCCCATCCCAAGCATCCCCTCCCCGAGACCCCCTAAAGCATTGCTCCCGGAGCACGCACCCACGCAAAACCCTAACACAGAAACATTCATAACCTGGCCGATGAGATTAAATTACCTGCCCCTGGAAGAATAAAGGAGGCATTCAGCCATTTTTTTAACGTCTTTTCCCCTGCCAAGGCCAGACACCACGGTGACGGTCGCGCACAGAGGCGGAGAAACACGAGCCCTTGCCTCTCCCTCTAAGGGTGACCCCGATCCTCCCCACGTCCCCCCCTTCTCCGACCCTTTAACACCCAGGAGAGCACATGCTTCGCTCGCCCGTCACGAGCTCCCTTATCTTTTAATAAAACCTTTAAGAGCAGAAGTCAGGCAATGCCAGCACAAAGGCAGCTAAACCTCCTCCCGGGACATTAATCATTTTCTTTGACACATTTTGCTAATTAGCCAAAGCGTTTGCCTCTACAGGGGAGAAATTGGGGCCTGGGAAAAGGAAAAAAAAAAAGAAGGGGGAGAGGTAGAAAGGGAGGAAGAAATGGGGGAAGAA
This sequence comes from Aptenodytes forsteri, assembly GCF_000699145.1. Taxonomy (NCBI): domain Eukaryota; kingdom Metazoa; phylum Chordata; class Aves; order Sphenisciformes; family Spheniscidae; genus Aptenodytes; species Aptenodytes forsteri. The sequence goes on from NW_008796063.1 coordinate 8,337,393, forward strand.
GGAGCCGACGCTGCTCCCGTGCCATCCGGCATCCCTGGGCATCACCTTGCTGGGAGAAAACCTGTCCCCAGCCCCGTCCCGAGGTTATCGGGACACGGTGATCTGCGATACGCGTTTTACCTTCCCCACCCCACTCCTTATTACCCCAGTTATTACATATTGCAGCAGCGGTGGGTCATTTGAAACACGCTGTTTGGAGGTTTAACTCACTGCTTTATCTTTTACACGGCTGTTAATCCTCGGGACACATGTTTCCTATCAGCTGTTGATATTTAACATACAATAAGTGTCTTATTAAATCGCAGCGACCGGCTCCACGCAGACCGCTCCCCCCAAAACCCGCCCCGGGGACACCCAGCTCGGGCACCGCTTTTGGGTGCACAGTGTGTTATACCCAACGGAGAGAGAAATATAGCAGGGTGAAGGCTCCTCTGCAGCGGGAACTCAGCCTTTAAATCGAGTGTTTGAGTACCTGAGCAGGCACTGGTCCCGCGCACGGGGAGAATCCATTGCAATTTTTCTAAAATATATTATTTTTAAGGGTTTTTCTGGCAATGCCGCGGTGGCTGGTGACCACAGGGACGAGCTCATCCCAGGCAGGACCAGCTACCAGGTACGACTTCTTTTTTTAAGAGTCCAACCCAGTTTTTGTAGGACCTGATGTTTTTTTGGGGACAGGGACCGTAGAGAGAGCAACCCACAGTGAGATTGCTCTAATCCACCGCATTGAACAAAAAAAAAAATCCCGAGGGGAAACCATCGCCTGCGCACGCCTCCCTCCACTCCGGCACGGCAAAATATTGGCTCCCGTCCCATCACTTAACGTCGGCTCTCCATCCCAACCCCCTCAGGAAGAGCAGGACAGAAAACCGCACGGCACAATCCCCTTTTTTCTCCGCAAAACCAAGTGTAAGGAGAACTAAATTGGGTGATACAGTCCCCCCCCCCGGCACTGGAAGGGCACCCACCCGCGGGTGTCCCCTGCCCACGGTGGCTCAGCCGTCCCCATCGACGGGTACCGAGGGAGCGAAAGCAGCATCCCAGAGCCAAGACAGTCCTTTGGGGAGCGTTAAAAAAATAAATCACAGCTCTCTGCTTTTCTTCAGCACGAGCTTCTCATTGCTGCGGGATGACACACACCGCCCCCTCCAAAATAAGGCGCTTTATTATTATTCTGTTTCTAATTTGGGAGTTGGAAATAATTTTCCATCCTGGCTTCCAAATTAAACCATCCCCACCCCCCAAAAAAAA
>NW_008796063.1:8340471-8341356 GCF_000699145.1 Aptenodytes forsteri
AAAAAAAAAAAAGCTAATCCGCTTGCCAGAGAGCAGTGGCGGGGTCGGTGCTCTGCGAGAAAAGGGTGAAGGTGGGAAAAGTCAGGTGGGAAAGCTCACACCAGCGAGCACCGAGAAGCATCCCTCTCCATGCCCATTTCCAAGAAAAAAACATTTAAAAAAAGCCAATCCAGTTAAATATAGAGCTGCCCCGGGCTCCCTCTGCGACCAGCCAGGGGTGGGACGGGCTGGTCCCACCGGGAAGGGGCCGTGCTCCATCCCTGCCCTCTAGAAGGACGCTGGGGAAAAAAAAGGGGATCCAGCTTGCTCCCTACAAGGCAACAAGGAGCTGAACTGCGTGGCGAGGTCCCACTTCGTCCCATCCTGCCCAGCCTTGGGGACAGCAGGGACATCCAGAAACACCCGGGTTGACTTACACCCCATCCCCAGTGCCGTCACCCCAGGTTGTGCCGCAAACCTTGCCGAGAGGTTTCGGGAGGGCCCCGTGCAGCCGGCGGCGCTGGCAGGCGTGCTGAAACCAGCACACAAGGAGCTGGCGTGGGGCAGTGGAAACCCTCCAAGCTTCCTCTGCCGTTGTATAAGAGCCGCTCAAAAATAATAATCCCCAAAAAATTCAACCCTGGGAGCGCGACCAGGCTGCTTCCCAGGCGGCCGACAGAGCGTGGTTTGCACAGCCAGCCCTGCACACATGCAGGGGGAAAAAAATGCCTTCAGGTGAGGCAAGCTCCGCGGGAAGGTCAGGATCCCAGATGTTTTCATACCAAAGATCTTTAATAAAATAAAAAAAAAAAAAGCAGAGCGAGGCATGGAGACAGAAACACCCATCATGCCGAGCGGCCGCTGCAAAACAAATATTTTTCCGTGAGTCACCAGAGGAAAGACCAG
>NW_008796063.1:8341478-8341723 GCF_000699145.1 Aptenodytes forsteri
GGGGGCTGCCCCGGGGGGCCAAAAGAGCGTGTTTTGCACAGCCAGCCCTGCACACAGGAAAAAAATGCCTTCAGGTGAGGCAAGCTCCGCGGGAAGCGGGAAGTCCCAGATGTTTTCATACCAAAGATCTTTAATAAAATAAAAAAAAAAAAAGCAGAGCGAGGCATGGAGACAGAAACACCCATCATGCCGAGCGGCCGCTGCAAAACAAATATTTTTCCGTGAGTCACCAGAGGAAAGACCAG
>NW_008796063.1:8341937-8345364 GCF_000699145.1 Aptenodytes forsteri
AGGTTACGGGGAGGGCGGGCGGGTAAAGTTTAGGGAATCTGGGGTGGGGTTGGGGTTTTTTTTTTTTGGTTTATAAAAAGGCAGCGATAAAGGGGAGGGAACGCCACAGCCCCGACCGCCCTCCCCAGCGCAGCACCCAGGGCAGGGTGCTGGCTGCAGCCCCGGAAGGGACGGGATCGCATCCTCGGGAGGGCTGGAGCTTCGTCCCGTCATCGTCACCCGCAGAGTAACAGCAATACTGGCTGTGTTGTGGGTACAGAAACGGCACGTACTTGTTTCTGGCCGGGTTTCCTGGCAGCCCCAGCCAGGATTTGGCTGCGCAGGAATTTGGAAGCTGCCTTAAATCCAGAAAGAAATGAGAAAAGGCTGAGAGTGACTTTCTGAGCAGAGTTCAGCTGCAAATCTCTGCTCGGCGGCAGCTCGGAGCGGGGCAGCGGCCGCGTCTTCTCTCTCCTGCTCCTCCCGACGCACGGGGTTAGGGATGAGGTTGGAGACGTGGCTGCCAGGTATTGCATCCCCCTCCATGGGGGCATCGGGGAGGGCTCCCCAGCACCCCCGGACACCACCACCTCCCTCCTCCCCCTCCCCAAAAAGCCTCCTCGGACGCAATGCACCTCAATATCCAACCCTCCATCCCACTTCCCCCCGCCGAGACAGCCCCGACAATCGATGCGCCAATATGAAACCCCATAAATCCACCTCACCTTCGCCCCGGGGCTGCCGGTGGCCTCTCTCGCCCCACGGATGTGCTGGCTCAGCTGCAGACCGACGCCAGGCTTCACCCTGACCTTGAGATTGACGGGGCGGCGGTGGCATTGCTAGGAAGACCCATGGTCGGCAGCCCTGCTTGCTGTTCATTTTGGGGGTATTGAGGAGGAAGGGGGTGAAAAAGAGGCAGGAGGTGCCGAGCGCTGTGAAAATCAACAGAAAAGATGCCAAGAAATTAAAAGCCACCCCAGAGCCTCCTCCAGATGCTCAGGAATATGCTTCCCTACCTCCGGAGCTCTGCACGGGCAGCCGTCCTCATCCAGGGTCAGTGCTGGGGCCATCCTGGCCCCATACCTATCGGGAGTCCGGCTCTGGCCCTTCATGCCCCCAAATCCACTTCCAGGGACCTGCTTGCTGCGTCCTGGTTCATCGTATTCATGGGAAATTCAGAGTTTTTTGGGAAAAACAGGCCCAGTGCCCGTGACGGGGGATTACCTGTATCTGCTCAGAACTGCTCCCCCCCCCGGCACGAGGATGCTCGCCCCATCCGCAGCTTTCCCTGCAATACCCGAGCTGCAGTTTAGGCTGCACATGGGAACAGCCACACCCCTGCAATACCCGAGCTGCAGTTTAGGCTGCACGTGGGAACAGCCACACCAGCTTCAAGCTGGAAATCGGTGTAAACCACCACCGTTCCCAACCCGTCCCGGTTTCCCAGCAAAGGCTCAGCTTCCCCAGCAACATCCCCGGGTGGAGGGGGGCCCCAGTGATGGATGGTACCCATCCCCGCATCACCAGAGGAGGCTCCGGGATTCGGGTTACCCCTTGTCCTGGAGAGTCAAGGAGGAGCAGCAAAGCGCTTTCCACCGCGGTGATTTTTTCTCTCACTTAGGAGAACATTTTTAATTAATATCACCATTACCCCGTGCACTTGCTGTATAAACAAGACCTCTCCTTGATGGTTTAAATGGCCTGAAATCACACACGTTAATTAAGGCATCCGTCGGGGTAAATAACCGGCCTTGCCGTTGTGCCAGAGGGAAGGGGAAGCCCACAGCAAGGAGGCAGGTTTGCTGCAGGAACGAATATGCTCTGAATATACCCCCAAAAACGTCGTCTTCGTGTTTCCCAGCTCTCTTCTCATTCAGGGACGGGGACCCACGCAGGGGACCCCGTGCCGTGTCCCCTGAGAGTCCCTGTATTTGCCCTAAAGGGACTTTTCTGCCTTTTTGCCCCGGCTACAGGCTCAAGCACCGTCCTTCCCTATAGCACCCGGGACATGACAGATGTTATTCACCATCCCAGCTAGGTTTTAAATATTGATCTTTTAACTCCCAAACTGGAGCTTACAGGCGAAAAAATCAAGTCTGAGGGGAATGGGATCCCAACCACAGCGCTTCCTATTTTTCAGGCATCTCGGTCAGCCGCTCGAGCATCGTTTCGGGGAGCGAATGGCTTTTCCATACTGGGCTGCAGCTCGCGCTGCCTCTCCCTGCCAGAGAAGCCCTTGAGCATCGTGGAAAGGGCTTGGCTTCGCTTTGGTGGAAAGCTGCTTTCTCGGCAAAACCTCAGAAAACAAGCTTTCCGTAAAAAAAATAGATGGTTTAGGATGACCGGGGGATGCTCGTCAGGGATTCGGGGCTGGCTTTGGCTCCCCGGTGCCCCCACCAGCAGCGTAGCCCCCCAAAAAAGCCATTTTTGCTCATCGTTAATAACCCACTGCAAAGAGGGGAAGAAGAAAAAAAAAAATCCCTTCGTGCCCTAACTTATGCACGGACAAGAAAATGTCGTTAAACTAAACCAAACAAACGAATCAAGAGGCAAAGAGAAAAATCACATTAGACCGAATCATAAATCCCGGAGAGGAGTATTTACAGGCTGAATTACCAAGTGCATTGAAACTGCAGAGAATCCGAAAAGCAGATAGCCATAAAGGCAGACAACGGCCCTGAAAAAATGCTTTGATTAGGATCTGGGCAGCATTCAGCCCAGATGTTCATTTGTCAATGAAAGAGGGATGGGGGGGAGGTGAGAAAGGCTTTAAATTAATCTTTACAACTAGAAAGGAGCTTGTAATACACACCATATGGGGAGAAACGTCCTTCGAACCCCCTCGCCTTCCCCCAGCCCGGCATGTTTGGAGTCAGGCTGGGACCCCCCGGCCAGAGCGTGTCCTCCCCGCCCCCACCACCTTTTCATCCCCCTATTTTCTACACACACCAAACACCCCGTGAACCCAAACTGCTCGGCTCGCCCCCCTTCCAACATGTGCTTTTTTTACCGTGAACAAAACAAACTGCAATTCCTCTTATAACACCAGCTTTCTTTTATTATTCCCCCCCCCGACTCAGATACCTGCTCCCCCCTCCCTCCAATATCCACATGTGGTTTCTTTTTAACCCTTCCGAGATGGCGGCAGGGGGGGGAGAGGCGGGACGAGGCTGTTTATTAAATGCCAACCATTCAAATTAATTCCCCTAATGGACTCGCCGACATCATGGTGTGCATTTAAATGAACACTTTGTCATATTTCATAGCCAACCTGCAGCTCTCTGCAGAGCAAACCTGCTGGAAAGCCGGGCCGGGAACAGCAGCAATGACAGGGACAAACCTACGAAGAAATAAATAAGAATTAAATACAAATCCTGAACACGACATGGGGGTTGACAAGGGAGCTCAGGAAGCCCTTGGAAATTTGCAGGTGTGGTGCAAGCAAGAC
>NW_008796063.1:8347739-8350725 GCF_000699145.1 Aptenodytes forsteri
GTTGTTGCGTTTAGACCCTTCCGAGATGGCGGCAGGGGGGGGAGAGGCGGGACGAGGCTGTTTATTAAATGCCAACCATTCAAATTAATTCCCCTAATGGACTCGCCGACATCATGGTGTGCATTTAAATGAACACTTTGTCATATTTCATAGCCAACCTGCAGCTCTCTGCAGAGCAAACCTGCTGGAGGCTGTTTATTAAATGCCAACCATTCAAATTAATTCCCCTAATGGACTCGCCGACATCATGGTGTGCATTTAAATGAACACTTTGTCATATTTCATAGCCAACCTGCAGCTCTCTGCAGAGCAAACCTGCTGGAAAGCCGGGCCGGGAACAGCAGCAATGACAGGGACAAACCTACGAAGAAATAAATAAGAATTAAATACAAATCCTGAACACGACATGGGGGTTGACAAGGGAGCTCAGGAAGCCCTTGGAAATTTGCGGGTGCGGTGCAAGCAAGACCCCGGGCAGGGCAAAAAGAGCTGTGCAACAGCAACGGGAGCTTCTTGTCTGCATGGGAGGAGGAAAAACCCTCTCGCTGCTGGGGTAGGAGGTGCCAGAGACCCCTCGCCCAGGCCAGCACGAAGCCACCGCTTCCCAGCTGGTGTCTGGGCTCCACCGAAGCCCTGGGGAGCCCCACCACGGCGGGGACCAGCCCCAGCACCCCCTGCTCAGCCGCAGGGACCTGGGGAGGAGGCAGACCCCCATCCATCCCGCACCCCCAGCCGATGCATCCCCCCAGACCACCGATTTGGGGACTGACGGCGGAGCTGCCCGACTGGCGTCCCTCCTCGAGGCACGGGCTGGGATGCTGAAACCCAACCCTTCATCGGCAAGCTGTTACCGCCGCAGAGCCGACCGCCCTGGCTCCTGGCAGAGCATCCCTGCTGCTCTTGAGTAAACAGGCCTTCCCCCCCCCCCCCCCCCCCCGGCGCCACCGTTACTCGCCGGCTTCGGCTTCAAGAGCTCCCAGTCCTTTCATCATCAGCCTGATGGAAAGCTGGCGTGCATACACACACCCGCTCGCTTGCTGCAAGCACCAGCTATCTCATGCTCGCAACCTCTCCTCCCATCTTGTTCCCTCTCTCCCCCCCTCATTAAGAGCTGCCGGGGGGATTTCTTTCCACCTTTGAGGGTCCTCCTCCTTTTCTCCATCCTGCCCTGCTCGGCTTCCCCAGGGGCCGGAGGACGAGGAGGGGCTGGGGGGAAGCACTGCTGCTCCCCTCCTGTTTGGCACGCCAGCCCGAGGAGGGCCTTTCGCACACCATGGGCCAAGGGAAGGGGGATCTTCGCAGTCCGGGATGGGGATGTGGGCAGCAGCCCCGGCGCAGGTTTGGCGTGGGCAGGAGAGCAGAGGGAGCAGCGAGCGTTGGCAGCCGGCTCTCCCCCTGTCCTTGTAGCCCACTGCAGGAGTCGGGGGAAGGAAACAGCTCGCGTTGGAGGGGACCACCGGAGCAGCAAGAGCATCCCAGCAAGAGACGGGGCTTAGACAGAAACAGGAGCTGGCTCAGGAGGGGGCTGGTGCTGCCTTTCCATACCAGGCAGGGCCCTGGGCCGCAGCAGCAATTCAGGGCTCCTCGGTCACACCTGGAGCGGGTGGCCAAGCGCCGGCAGGGGCACGGGAGCCCTTCAGACGAGGGCTCGCTCTCGGTAACACCCGTACACAGAGATTTCTTCTCTTGCCCCTGTCCTTTTACCCTTGCGCATCTCTGAACCCGGGCACTTCGTGCTCCCAGTGCTGCCAAGCTGCAGCCCCCGCTCCCGGGGTCCCACTCTCATCTCCCCCAGCTCAGCCCTGGACCACCGGGGCTGGGGAAGGGAGGGGAGACCATGGGCACGGGGCGCTTGCTGCCCATCCCCAACCCAGAGGGTCGGGATAAGATGGAGCCGGCCAGAGCAAACCAGCACAATGATGCACCCGGAGAGCAGGGGGTGGAGGGGGGACACGGCTTCCCCACGCATCCGTCCGTCTGTCTATCCACTCTCCTACCGGCACGGGCTGCAAAAATGTTAATAATCGTCATCATAACAGCCCTTTCATTTTCTTTCAATATGAAAATAAACCAGCACTGTTTGCAGAAGGTTCTCATTTAGGGAAACATCTGGAGTCAGCACTTCTCCCCTGAAGGGCAGCGAAGGGTTCAGAGGATACCAGCACTCGCGCCAGGGAGGAAGAGGAGGAGAAAGGAGCCGATTTGCCCGGTCCCCTGGGGAAGGGACATGGCATGTTTCTGTTTGGTGTTTGCTACTTGGCCTCAAGTGAGCAAGGCACTGTCCCACCCTGGGGCGAAGGGGGCAACCCCCTCTGGCACCCCAACCAGGAGAACAGCCCCTCCAGGTCCCAAAAGCCGTGGGCACCAAGCAAGTCTTGGCGATGCCCGAGGTCCCCCCAGGGCCAAGGGGACACCCAGGTTTGGCTGCTGGGAAGGACCTTGGGGACCCTAGGGGACAGGAGGAGCAGGGGTGCTCCTGGTCCCCTGGGCTGTGGGTGAGCGGGGAAAAGGACTTACAGAGGGGCAGCACACCTGGGGACACAGGCTGGTGTCATAGCCCGGCCAGGGGATACCATCCCCTTTTCCCGGTCCTTCTGGACCTTCTTCCAGGTCCACTGAGGGCCCCAGGGCAGGAGCAAGCGAAGCCCTTCCTCCCACCCCGGGGGCCTCACAGGTGAGGAGGGGTCCTGTCCCATCCCATCCCATCCCATCCCATCCCATCCCATCCCATCCCATCCCATCTCTGTCCCCAGAAGCCCACCCCACCCCATCTCTGTCCCCAGAAGCCGACAGGACACTCGGGGCCGGCACGGGGTGCATGAGCAGGGCTGTGCCCCGGCTGGCCCGTGTCCCCCAGGCGGGACGGTCCCCGCACAGGCTGCAGTGACACCAGGCTGCAGTGACATCTGCTGGGCTCCCGCTCGGGGAAACCCTCCAGCCCCGGGGATGGCCACAGACCCTCCAGCACCGCGCAGCCCCATGCCAA
>NW_008796063.1:8350785-8354120 GCF_000699145.1 Aptenodytes forsteri
AGTCCCAACCCTACACAAGACCACCCTGATCCTCTCCAGCTCCTGTTCAGACACCTCCACACCACGTCCCCCACCACCAGCTCCGGGCAAAGCCCCCAAACCTCTGCAGCCAGGGGAGAGGGCAGCACCCCCCCCAGCACCCAGGCTCCCTGGGGAGGGGTCCCAGGGAGGGTCGCGGTGCTCCTGAGAAGACCAAAGACCTGAAAAACCTGCATTAAGGGAGAAAATGCGCAAATTAGGAGTGGGGGTAGGGATGGGGGGGAGGAGTGTTGTTTATCTAGAGCTGATTTTGATTTTCTTCTTTCAGATATCAGCAGGATGCTGAGCCTCGCCTCATTATGCAAATAGAAGCAATTAGAGCTCACCCAGGCTCTGCCCACGTGACGGGTTTATGGCACTCGCAGAAATCCTTCCTGCTACATGAGAGGAATAACAACAGCTCTCCTGCACCGGCTCCATGCCCGCCACGGCCGAGAACCCAGGATGGTTCGGTAAGGGGAGCCCCAGAGCCGGGACAAGCCCCCCCATCGCCACTCCCGGGGCCTTTCAAAGCCCTCGGAGAAGGGCTTTCCCAAGGAAGAGTCTCCTCCTCTTCCATGGAGACACCAACCCCGCCAGCAGCAAATCCTCACTGGCTCTCGGGATGGGAGAGAAGGAAGGATGGAGGGGGAGAGCATCACTGGGAGCGACTTGAAAGCCTTTTTCTCCACCGAGTCAGAAAGTCAGCCCCCAGCAGGGCATCGCTACGCTTTAGGACTGCTGTCTGAGCGGAGGTGCTTTGCTGAACACCAGCAGAAAGGGGCAAAGCAAAAAAATACCTAAATTGCCTGAACTGGGCTTAGAAAGCAAAGAAAACTCACCCAGACACACCACACCAGCCCCAGTCCCACCTTGGCTGCAGCAGGATGCCGGCGCGGGGGGCCGGTGGCAGGAGGTGCAGCGGCAGCTCCGGTCCCCATCCGGCCCTTTGCCTCCCCAGGGGCACGCGCCGACCTGCAGGGACCAGACACAGGAGCATAAATCAGGCGCGACTCCCATAAATCCATCATCATCTTCCTGATTTACATCAAGGTAGCCGGGAGGATTTATTCCCAGTACCTGCCTTGAGTTTCCCACCCCCAGAGGAGCATGTAAAAAAAAAAAAAAAGGCTCTTAGAATATTGATATTTCTCCTAAATCTTTTTTTCTTTTCTTCTTTAGAGATGCAAATGGAGATTGATGAGCCCAGGCAGGCAGCTCCTCACCTCCGAGGGCAATTTCTACCTGTGTTCCCAGGGGGAGGAATGAGCAGCAGGATGCCCATGAGTCCTGCTCTGCAGAGGCCATTGCCTGTGGCCAAGGGAGAGCTCCCAGGCACCTGGTTCAGCCCGGAGGCGCTTGCTGCGGAGCGGGCTGAGAGACATCGTTGTGGACCGTTTCGCAGTGTTACCGCATTTAAGCTAGCGAGCATCTCGCAGGACCACCCCCCCAGCCTGCATCCCTGTTCTGACTCCATCCCTGACTCCATCTCCACACCGGCTGCTCTTTCCAGGGCTCATAGGTGGGAAGAGCACCCAGGGAGCCCTTTCCATCTCCCCCAGCTAGAGCTGCTCAGGCTCATATTGTAAGGCAGCGTCCGATTGCCGTGGAGAGATGTATTTCTGTAGCCATGGGATGGTTTGGGAGTAAGACCCTCGTACCCGCCCTGAAGGATACAAGTGCAACCCAAAGCTTTAGGAGCCACCCAGGCACCCAGCAGCATGGCTGGAGCTGCCTTGGGGTACCCCCACATTGCCCCCTGAAAGAGAGACGCTTGCTCAGAGCTTCTCCACACACTGAAAACACTCAGTGGCACCGTGACACCAGACACAGAGACGAAGACCCTCCTTGGTGCTACCACCGGAGGATGGGATCCGGCTCAGCCATCGGCTGCAGCGCTCCAGAGCCGAGCTGCTTTTTTCCCCAAGGACTTGATGCTTTCCAGACCTTCTCCCTAAGGTGCAGACAGAGCCTGCGGGCAGGGGCTGTAACGAGGGCACTGATCCTGCAGGCAGCCTGCTTCGGAGGGACCCCTCTCTGCACAGGACGCAAGACACAGGGTGCAAGAGCCCATCAGAAAGATGCCTTCACCTCCTGATGGGACTCGCGCCAGGGCTTGGCCACACCACGGGGAAGCGGGACAGCTCCAGAGCAGCTGAAAAAGAGGGGTCAGGTCCCGACAACCCCAGGGCTTGGCACACGGACTCCTCTGCCCCACACCCGTGGGTCCACGGAGGGGCCGAGGTACGGCGCAGGGCGGGAGTCAGCTCCCCAGAGCCTCTTCTCTGCCGAGCAGTGCAAGCAGCGGGAGCTGCAGGCAGGCCAGCAGGCAGCGGGAGCCACGGGGAAAGGGCTGAGTCAGCACCAGGAGAGTCGCCCCCAGCCAGACCATTTGGCAGGCAAAGGTTGGGAAGGAGCTTTTCTTCCATAACAGGACCGAGCGAATAATTCATAGCGGATAAATAATTCACCAGGAGTTTAGCCTTCCTCTGGCAGCAGATTGTCTGCGAGCTGTTAGCAATTATCCTGTATTTATTTGCGATCCTGAATTTTTAGTTGAATTATTCAGACAAGTCGTTGCCGGGCTGAGGAAAAGCCCGGGGAAAGGAGGCGATACCTGAAACGACAGGAAAAATCATCGTCAGGATGAGTCTGAGGCTTGGGAAGACACGGTGGTGTTATGATTATTTAAGCATCTGTAGTGCAAGAAATACCCAGAGCTGCAACAGGCCCCAGAGGCGATGCAGCAGTGAGCGGATGGATACAGAGGAGGCACCGAATCACTGGATTTCCACCACCCAGCTTCGCTTCCAGCCAAGAGCCCCTGGACATCCCCAGGTTTTCTGCTTCCTACCAGCAAATTCATCTGATGGGAGATTTGTAGAAGAGGATGCTGAAGGAAAGACAGCGCAAGCGAAATAAATTCACATTTCTGTTTGCATTAGTATCTCCAACATTGTTTTAATGAGGTGTCTCCCTGGTTCGTTCAGCAGCAGCGCTGCTCGGTGACTCTTCTACAGCCACACAAGCCCACGTGGTGGGGACACCCACACGCGTCTTAATTCATCCAGAGTCATCAGCCCGAGGGCTTGGTCCTTGCCTCCCGCATGCAAACCAGAGCTGGCCTGCAAAGACACACGGAGATGGGCTTTGGGGGGAAAAAAGCCCAATATACTCAATTCAAGTGAAAAAGAAATTTTCTTGAAGGACAAAGCGATGCCTCCAGCAGAAAAGAGGAGCGGCGGTGCAGGGACGCAGGGAATGAAAGCGGCAACAATCAGCAGCAACGACCTCGTGCTGTGGCTTCTTGGGCCCCG
>NW_008796063.1:8354147-8355781 GCF_000699145.1 Aptenodytes forsteri
GGGGAGGTTTTTTCCTTGACCGGAGCAGAACAGAAAAGGCGGTGCAGGGACGCAGGGAATGAAAGCGGCAACAATCAGCAGCAACGACCTCGTGCTGTGGCTTCTCGGGCTCCGGCTGCTGGACCCGCTCCTGCTCCCGGGGAGGTTTGGCTCTTTCCTTGACCGGAGCAGAAGATCCTCCACAGCAGCGAAAGCACCAGCTTCTGGCCCTTGCCCAGGCAGCTTTCCCCATTGGGAATGGGTGCAGGGACGCAGGGAATGAAAGCGGCAACAATCAGCAGCAACGACCTCGTGCTGTGGCTTCTCGGGCTCCGGCTGCTGGACCCGCTCCTGCTCCCGGGGAGGTTTGGCTCTTTCCTTGACCGGAGCAGAAGATCCTCCACAGCAGCGAAAGCACCAGCTTCTGGCCCTTGCCCAGGCAGCTTTCCCCATTGGGAATGGGGGCAGCTGGCCCCGTTCCCAGAAGAAGAGACTGGTGAAGGAGAAGACTCATACCACGCAAGGCAGCCTGCCACCTTTCCCGAGACACAGCCCTGGATGCTCAGTTAGCGGTCGGGCTGGAATCGCCTTTCTTCAACAAGAAACAGCAGTAACCCACCCCACTGCAGGCTGCAGGACCCTAAAACTCCCAAATGCAGAGAAAGGCTTGGCAGGTGACTCCTGAAAACACCCAGGCATACTGAAGAGTCTAATAATAATAACAAATACAATCTCATAGTTGGATTTTTTTAAGCCCATCTTGTGATTTTAAGGGTTTAACTCACATTTACTGGCTCCTCAGGGCTAGCGACCCAGCACCCCCAGGGCTGGTGGTGACTGTCCCAGCAGCGTGACCAAGGGTCCTTGTCCCTTCCCGTGGTGGAGGGCAGCTTTGGCAGAGCTGGCGACCGCTTTTCTGCCTTCCCAGGGCCACTCCGGGCACCACACGGTGCCCAGGGACCAGAGCAAACACCTCTCCCAGCTCCCTCGGAGGGCTGGTGTCCCAGCCCACGCTGCCACGGTCCCCACTCGCGGCACAAAGCATCCCCCTCCCGAGCCAGGAGCTTTAGCAAACTCCCGTCCTCCACCGACCGAGGCTTTGCAAGACTCTTGAATTAACGAACCTCTCTCTCCATGAGCCAACTGCTACAGGCTCCGGATCAATGAAATAGGTAAAAAGAAGAAAAGCGAAAGAAATTTGCATGACTGTTCCTTGACGGATGTTTCATTACACAAAAGGAACACATCTCCTCCGGCTGGGCTGAGATCCTCAGCAATAATAAGCGTTTCTTCTATTTTCTCTTGAATTGCCGGTCATGCATTTAAAATTCTTTAAAAAAAAAAAAAGAAGAAAAAAAAAAACCAATCACCTAGGGAGATGCTAACTCGGAGGCACGGTCCCGTGGAGAGGCATACGGGGAAGGAGGTACCGGACCAATACAAGCTGCTTTCTGGGCTGCCGGAGCCCACCCAAAGGAGGACGAAGCCCACAGGAGGGTTTTCCCTCTGACTAGAAGGCCAATGGCACCCTGGCCTGTATCAGAAATAGTGTGGCCAGCAGGAGCAGGGAAGGGATCGTGCCCCTGTACGCGGCACTAGTGAGGCCGCACCTCGAATACTGTGTTCAGTTTTGGGCCCCTCACTACAAGAAGGAC
>NW_008796063.1:8356648-8394666 GCF_000699145.1 Aptenodytes forsteri
CAGAGGGTGTGTGGGAGGTGTGGAGGTAGAAAAAGCCGTTGAGCACTGGGAAGGGGAGCCAGCGGCCAGGAAGGGTGGTTGGGGACACTGGGGACACCCTGACCAGCTCAGACCAAGCTTCATACTTCAGTTATCAGGTGGGTCATTGGGTCATGCCTCTCCGGTACTTGCTTGGTCTCACTGTCCACTGCCTGGGCTGTATCCCCTTTCCCCAGGGTACTCTTTGAAGAACAAAGAAGGCATCAGCGTGGATTTATCTCACTAGTCTTCCTTACTGGAGCCCACTGCGGGATGAGCAGAGGCCTCTGTCTTTCCTGGCATGTCATCCCGTACGATGGCCACCAGCTCCTAAGATCATGTCCTACCAAACCAAGTGGGTGTCCAGAGCTCAGTGTCCTACGTATCTACTGCTGACAAAGTGGGAAGGCCCAAAGCACGTGGTCAACCCGTGCACCCAGCAGGACTTTCCAGGCAGATGGCAGGAGGAGGCTTTCCTAACAGCAAGATGATGGATAACCATTTCCAAAGAGTCCTCCTAGCTCCGTCCCACGCAGATCACACTTGCTCAGGGTCCTTCCCACTTACCAACTCTTCCTTCCTCCACTACCCAAACATGATCCACCTCTTCTCCAAAACTACCATTCCTCCTCTTCCTCTCCGCAAGGCTCCCATTGCACCTGCAGAGGCTCCTGGCACCCACCAGGGCTGCAACATCAGCCCAGGGAGCCTGAGCCCAGGGTCTGAACATCTTCACCTGAACCCCACCTGGAGGATTGGTTGTTTTGCTCCAATGCTGGCTCTGTGAAGGTCGCTGGCTGCCGGGAAGGCTGCCCAGGAGCGAGGACAAAGAAGTGTCACAAGCTGTGGTAGTGGGGACATCTGCCTGGGGAGAGGGTCAGGGGACAAGACCCAAAGCAACCACAGAAGCAGCCTCAGCATCCACCGCATCGCCTCACCACCTGAGCCAGGGGCAGCCCGGCTCAGCCCTTTCCTGGGACTGGGGTCCCTCCTGCAGATCCCTCTAGGGTGGAGGCTCCCATCGATGCCAGGGGATCCCAGGGGATCTGCTCGGCCACCTGGATGCAGCTGGGATGGGGGTTGGCACCCAGCAGCTCTTCTACTGAGCGCAGGAGCTGCAGCCAAGCACCGGCACATAAATACACCGTCCTGGAAGGAGCCTGCGGTGTATCAGAGAGCAGCCCACAGCCACGAGGGGACCTGCCCCATCCCATCCCGTCCCATCCTATCCTGCGGCAGCCGGTTCACCAGGAACATCCCGCGTCAGCGCTTCGCCAGCAATAAATAAGGGAGGAATGTGGCGGCTCTGGCCCCCAGGATCTGCCAGCCTTCTCCCTGGGGGGGGGAAAACGAGGGGCCCGGCGAGGCTCCTGTCCCTGCATAGCCCTGAGGAGGAGAATGATACACAGCAAGGCACCCTGAGACCCCCAGGATGGGGGGAGAAGTACAAACAAAAAAAAAAGAGCTTTTATACAAAAACCAGATACTTCCATCCCAGCTGATGTGCAAGGATAGAAAAGGGAGGGGGGAGAAAAGCAACAGCTGGGATTTTGGAGAACAATGTGGGGAGAAAAATGAAAGAGGGAGGAAGATGAGCGCAGTTGAGTCGCCCGCGGTTGTCAGCCCGTTTCAGGGGGAGGGTGGCGGCAAGGTTAGTGATCAGCCAGATCCGAAACCAGACAAAACTATTTCCACATGCCAATAAAACCCCGAGCGCGAAGGGTTTGCAGGGCTGTGGGGCCCCCGCGCTGCCTCTAAAACAAAACAGAAGAGCTGGGAAGCTCACCCAGGCAGGAGCTGGCGTGTGGAAGGGAACGCAGTGATGGCGTCTGGCCTTTCCTTCCTCATCCTCCTCCTCCTCCTCGCCTGTTACAGCCCATCCCTCCTGGCATTGCTTAGTCTGCATCAAAGGGACACATGGAAAAGCAATAGGGCAGTGCAGGCATTGCTTAGTGGGGCCGTTGATGCTCCTGGGGGGGGGTCTCACCTCCCACATGGGTCTGAGAGCTGAGAACCTCAAACTCATCTCACTTGTGTCTTCAGCAGGCTCCAGCATGCGGGGTCAGGGATCAGAGGGCTGAAATCATCCCCGCTGCCATGAAACCAGCCCTTCACAGCGGCAGAGCCAAGGCAGCCCCCTCCCTGGGGAGGCTGACGGTCCCAGCCCTCCCCACACCGAGATGGGGACGTTCTCCAAGCCACGGCTGAAAGGGACCTGCTCCTGCCTGTGGCCCGCCATGCAGTGACCTTGGCTGAGCATTTAACTCGCCCACAGCTTAGTCTCAGCAGCCATAAAACCCGGTGCAATCGCCAAGACCTTGCCGGAGAGGAAAGCAGCTGCCGCCCTGAGCTGCTATAAATCACTGCACCAAAAAGCGCGGCACCCACCTCCCCGCTCCCCGGCTGTAAATCTGCAGGAGCAGAAACTGGAGTGGTTTATTGGGAGAGGCCACATCGCCACCCCAGCCCGGCTCAGCCTTCGTGCTGGCCACGTGGGTCCCCTCTGCCCTCCCACACCTCCCTGGGGAGAGGAAGAGGATGCTCGGTTAATATTAACTGCCAGCAGCACTCGCAGCCTTATCGGACAGGCAGCAGGCACCCTGCGTCTGCCGAGCTTCACCCCACCCCACCGCTCGCTCCCAAGCTCAGGGTAATCGCTGCCTCCACGGCCCCCCATAAGGGAACCGCTGGTCCCAGAGCTGAGCTGTGGGGTGAGACGGGTGGATGCCGGAGATGGACGATGACTCCGGGTCATGAACCGAGCTGAGCAAACCCTTGGCACATCCCCAAGCTCCCTCCATGCCCGTGCTGTCCCTCAGCCCCAGTGTTGTGTCTGTCCCCACACCTACGCACCCTTCCTGCCACCCAGGTTGACAATGACCGGGACCCAAGCCCAGTCCCTCAGCCTGGAGGAAACCTCTTCATCCTTTGACTCAACAAGCACAAGGACCAGACAATTGTGATGTTTCCCTCTTTGTTGCAAGAGTTTAAGAAACCTTGGACACCTCAATCCTACAGGAACCTCCTGTTCTCTGGTGGGTACAGGAGCCAGAACCAAAGGGCAGCGCTGCAATCCCCTCTGGACATGGGAGAGGAGGCCATCAAGGAGCACATCCAAGGACATAGCAAGTATGGTCCTTGGGTATTTTGGGCACGTGTGGAAACTGAGGGGTTTCAGTTCACAAGGCAGCCTGGAAGTTACTGCCACACTGATCTGTGCTCACACTACCAGCTCCTGCCTCTGCAAGAAAGGCTTCACCTTTGCTACGTTAATTAACAGCGGAGAAGAAAAATTGAGCACGGGTCTGTGCCCTGCCCCATCGTCCCATCCCACTGAGGCAAAACCATCAGGCTCTGCAGCTCCAGCTGCCCAGGTCATGAACTTCCCCATCCCAGGGAATCCACAGGTTTCACCAGAAAGCAACAAAAATTCATCCGCTCTGAAACACTTCTCCCCTTGTCTCCGCTCCCATCCTCCCTCCCACGCTCATTACCCGGGTGCTATTCTGCTCAGGTCCTCCTGGTGTGCTCATCACCGCAGCATCACCACCGCCAGCAGTGACTAACATCTGTCATGTTTGCTCTCTCATCCTTGCCCAGAGGCAGGAAAGTGCCTGCGTGTGTGTACACGCACCCTTCAACACGCCAACGCAGAAGCCCCGGGTTAAAGCCACCGGCTCATTTCGGTGTAAATCAAGGTTTTGCTGGGTGTTTGCATCAAAGACGGCATCTTGCCCCGAGAGCGGAGGGCACTGATTTGGCGGTGGGTCTGTGATCCCAAGGTGGTTCGTGCTTTTCCTCACCGAAGAAACATCACCATCAGCATCACCACAGAGCACTTGCAAATGCCCAGACCTGCCTGGTGCAGCATCCAGGAGACCAAGCGATACTCCACGCACCGCAGCGCATCCCTCCAGCCCAGCTCTCCCCGCTGCCCTGACCAGCACCAGCACAGAGGGCTCGCCACCGCCCGGCCGTTCACCATTCTTGAGCTGGCCCCATCCAGGCACTGGGCGATGCTGGTGTCGGCAGGGCTGCAGCAGGGAAGGATAAAGCGAACTGGGAGTCATGTGGCATTCCCAGAGGACCAGCGCAGTGGGGAGACCCTGAGCATCTTGGTCTTCTTAAAAAAGAAGCAGCTCTTGGCAACATAAGGAGAGATTGTGTCCTACTGCCGAGAGGCGAGGATGGCTGCCTGCACCACCTTTGCTCCTGTCTGCTGTAACTTGTAAGCCCTTTGAGTCACGTACACTTAAAGCTTTCTTCAAGTCTTCTAATGATTTCTTGTTTTAATCCAAGACTGCAAACGGAGCTGGATTCCTGTGGTTAATCCAGCGCAGGGTCCGCTGGATTAGCGGTGAGCAGTTCGCAGTGAGCCCACCTGCTACACAGCTCCACAGCGTCATCCAGTCACCACCACCTCCACATCACCCACTGGGGTGAGCTGCAAGTTGCATGTTGGCCATCAGGAGTGGCTGGCTCTTACTGTGTCCATCTTGCAGCCCAGGGAAGGTGGTACGGACCCAGAAGGTCTGTACGGACCCTCCTCAGTAAGGGACTGTCGTGGTTTAACCCCACTCAGCAACTGAGCACCACACAGCCACTCGCTCACTCCTCCCCGGTGGGACGGGGGAGAGAATCAGAAGAAGTGCAGAAGATCTGACCACCTCCACCTCCAGCCCAGAACGTCGAAGGAGGTGGCTCAAGGAACTGCAGGATTTTGATAGACAGCGTTAGCAAGATGTGAGTGGCGTCACAGCACAGGAAGAGGGCAAACGCTGTCCCCATCATTAGGAAAGGGGAAAGCAACTCAAGGGAGGAATGAAAGACTAGGCCAACGTCAGTAGTAAATTGAAGCTCTAACACCCATTTAGAGAGACGCTGTGTAAAGCAAAAATATACGTGGGACCAACATTTTGTCACCTACACCTAAAGAGAGTAAGATCATATTGGATTTGCCCTGCATTACCTGACTTTCTTGAGAAAGGAAGATCAGTCCTGGGATCACAACTAATCCTGGCACAAAAGGAAAAGTCTGTGGCAGCAGCTCTGGGAGGAGCCAGTTTCCCCTGGGAACTGGGTGGCCTTGAGGAGCTGCACAATGGAAGGGAAGTGGCCACCAGCAGCACGATGGGGAAGGCGACACATTCAGCAAGGACAAATTTTGGGTATAAGAAGGCAGCCTTGAGGCAGGGATGGATCCAGGTGTGTTGGGACATCAGGAGCCGATCGAGAGCCACTGATGGGTGAAAAGGCAAATGCAATTTTAAATTTGAGAAGTGTTTTCAGTAAAGGCAGAGGAATACAAGCGCCATTAGACCAGACACTGGGGGAACTTCATCTGAAAGGTAAATATTTCAAGGGGAGTAAAATCTTGAGAAGGACAGACCACCTCATCCAGCTGAAGGTGAGCACTGATCCAAGAAGAAGGGTACAAACCAGCGTAACTTAAAGAGGGTGGGAATTTGAAGTCTGCTCCCAACCATCAGAGCAAGGAGATGCTGACACACCCCTGCATAAGAAAAGCAGGCGTGAAACACCCAACTGCTCAAAACAGAGCAGGATCCGTTCCCCTGACATGGTCGCCAGCAATAACAGGAGACGACAGTCAAATCAGAGCCTTAACCATGCTATAAATGAAGTGAGACACATTCTGATTGAAACAACTGGGTGCCTAGTTAAAGCCTGATTGCAATAGGCTGCTCACACATTTGTTGACCAGCTGAGCCGTGCTCCTGCGGAGCTTGTAGGGCAGCGGTAGGATTACGCTGGAAATGGGAACATTCCTCAAAATCATACACCCTGATCCTGACGGAGTCAGTCACCATCCCCATGGCAAATGAGCCTGCAAAAGTCAACAGGACAAGAAAGAAAATGGTAATGAGAGATTTGGAGTTTGAAGGTACCACTGAAAAGCAGGTCTTAGGTACAGAGAAACGTTACCCTGAGTTTTAAAAGAATAAAACCTGGTGCAAACATCAGAGCTTCTGCAGGAGGCTGGTGAAAGCCCTACCCTCTCCCACCATGCTTGGTGGTCCTTACTTCCCACCCAGATGAGCTTAGTGATGTGCTGCACCCAACATCTGCAAACCATGCAAGAGCTGAGAGGCTGGAGACACAAAATACCTCTTCATCACGCTTGGGACTATCAACTACCATCATGAACGTGGTTTGTGGAGCTCAACCGGACTCATGTCCCTTCAGCTGCACCAAGCCCATGCATGAGCTTCTGAGAAGAAAGCTCTGATCCCAGAAGGGACCTCAGGAAGCCACCCAGCTCCATCCACCCCATGGAATCCCCCAGGCTTCGCTGGCTGGGAAGTGCGGGTACAAAAGCCATGCTGAGCACAGCCGTCCTGCGTGGTCACTGCCCCCCTCGAGGGAATGGAAACCGCAGCAGGGTTTTACAACGGCATTAAACTCAATGTTCCCAGCACCTCTGGTAGCGCAGGACCTGCTCAGAAGGGTTATTCCAGCCTGAAGGGCAGATTTACCAGAAACTAATCCAAACAGAGAAGCAGCCGCGGGGCTGTTTGCACACCTGCCAAGAAACGCTGGGGCCTCCAGCACGAGAGGGGCAACAACTTGTTTCTTCCTCTCTCCTTTCTTTTTCCTAGTAAATTAAAAATAATAATAATGGTAGTAAACTCCCCTTGGCTTTACTCTCCCCCATCAGAGCAGATTCAATTAGCAGCTTCCCTGAGTGGCAGAGGTGTGATTTACTCCCAGAAGGGGATGCATTAAGATGTAGGGCAGTGGGAAATTTCCATTTGCCCCTCAATGAAATTCCCCTCCCCAGCCATTCCCACCACTGAGGACCAGACAAGCTTTCCTGCTTCGCTTCCTCATTAACAGGTTTGAGAGGCACAGCCCGTGGTTTGGTTAAAGAAGCCCCCAAAGACACGTTCACCTGGGGGAGCTCACACCAGACTCCTTTCTTCATGCAAAGTGGATGCCATCACCCATCCATGGGATGCTCTCTAAGCCCAAGCATCCCCCGAAACGGTGTTGGCACCCACTAAGCTGGGCACAAGCTGCTTCATAACCTGAGTTGGCAGCTGGTGCTGCTGATAGCCAAAGCGCCCCAAAACATCCCAGGCCCAAAGTAAATTCCCACGATAGTGGTGGGCAGCTGAAACCTTAACAGGTCCCGTATCAAAAGGGCCAGTCCCCAGCATGGGACGTGGCTGCAACCTCGTGGCATCCAAAGCACTCGGCTAGCTGGAGCAGCTACAGCCATCCCCATCCTGGCACCGTGCCCCACACGAGGGGCAGCTATCAGCCCCCCCAGAGGACCCGAAAACACAAGCTGTTCCCTTTCCACCCACGTATCATCCTCCTGACGCTCTCAGATGGGTTTTCACGCTGCTTCCCGGAGCCGAGCTCCCAGCGAGGGCTGCTGTGTCCGCACGGAGGCCGGGGAGGAGAGGCAACGATGCTCCACGCCGCTCACGTCAAGCCCTCCGCAACCCGCGATCTCTATTTGATTCTCTTTTAAAAGGGGCTGTAACGCAGCGCGTATTTATACTTCAAAACAGCTTGTTTGTGTAATTGCCAAAAAAATTTAAAAAAAAAAAAAAAAGATAGGTACAGAGAAACGTTACCCTGAGTTTTAAAAGAATAAAACCTGGTGCAAACATCAGAGCTTCTTCAGGAGGCTGGTGAAAGCCCTACCCTCTCCCACCATGCTTGGTGGTCCTTACTTCCCACCCAGATGAGCTTAGTGATGTGCTGCACCCAACATCTGCAAACCATGCAAGAGCTGAGAGGCTGGAGACACAAAATACCTCTTCATCACGCTTGGGACTATCAACTACCATCATGAACGTGGTTTGTGGAGCTCAACCGGACTCATGTCCCTTCAGCTGCACCAAGCCCATGCATGAGCTTCTGAGAAGAAAGCTCTGATCCCAGAAGGGACCTCAGGAAGCCACCCAGCTCCATCCACCCCATGGCTGGATCTGATGCACCCCAGGCTTCGCTGGCTGGGAAGTGCAGGTACAAAAGCCATGCTGAGCACAGCCGTCCTGCATGGTCACTGCCCCCCTCGAGGGAATGGAAACCGCAGCAGGGTTTTACAACGGCATTAAACTCAATGTTCCCAGCACCTCTGGTAGCGCAGGACCTGCTCAGAAGGGTTATTCCAGCCTGAAGGGCAGATTTACCAGAAACTAATCCAAACAGAGAAGCAGCCGCGGGGCTGTTTGCACACCTGCCAAGAAACGCTGGGGCCTCCAGCACAAGAGGGGCAACAACTTGTTTCTTCCTCTCTCCTTTCTTTTTCCTAGTAAATTAAAAATAATAATAATGGTAGTAAACTCCCCTTGGCTTTACTCTCCCCCATCAGAGCAGATTCAATTAGCAGCTTCCCTGAGTGGCAGAGGTGTGATTTACTCCCAGAAGGGGATGCATTAAGATGTAGGGCAGTGGGAAATTTCCATTTGCCCCTCAATGAAATTCCCCTCCCCAGCCATTCCCACCACTGAGGACCAGACAAGCTTTCCTGCTTCGCTTCCTCATTAACAGGTTTGAGAGGCACAGCCCGTGGTTTGGTTAAAGAAGCCCCCAAAGACACGTTCACCTGGGGGAGCTCACACCAGACTCCTTTCTTCATGCAAAGTGGATGCCATCACCCATCCATGGGATGCTCTCTAAGCCCAAGCATCCCCCGAAACGGTGTTGGCACCCACTAAGCTGGGCACAAGCTGCTTCATAACCTGAGTTGGCAGCTGGTGCTGCTGATAGCCAAAGCGCCCCAAAACATCCCAGGCCCAAAGTAAATTCCCACGATAGTGGTGGGCAGCTGAAACCTTAACAGGTCCCGTATCAAAAGGGCCAGTCCCCAGCATGGGACGTGGCTGCAACCTCGTGGCATCCAAAGCACTCGGCTAGCTGGAGCAGCTACAGCCATCCCCATCCTGGCACCGTGCCCCACACGAGGGGCAGCTATCAGCCCCCCCAGAGGACCCGAAAACACAAGCTGTTCCCTTTCCACCCACGTATCATCCTCCTGACGCTCTCAGATGGGTTTTCACGCTGCTTCCCGGAGCCGAGCTCCCAGCGAGGGTTGCTGTGTCCGCACGGAGGCCGGGGAGGAGAGGCAACGATGCTCCACGCCGCTCACGTCAAGCCCTCCGCAACCCGCGATCTCTATTTGATTCTCTTTTAAAAGGGGCTGTAACGCAGCGCGTATTTATACTTCAAAACAGCTTGTTTGTGTAATTGCCAAAAAAATTTAAAAAAAAAAAAAAAAAGACACAAAACAACCCTGCTACAATGACTAATTAGCTCACTCCTGCCTCGTACCCTGTAAACAAATGTATTTGTAACCAATTTGCAAGCACTTTGCATAAGGGGCCCAGAACACTCATGCCTGTTTGATGCATTTTGACATTAATTTGATAATAGCGGCTTAACAAGGAATCCAGGCTCCCTAGCTATAAATATGCTGCTTTTCCACTTCCTTTTATCTGCACAGTGAAATAATGTTGTTTTTCCCCCTGCTGCAATAACCACCATCCAACTCTTTCATGAATGCCCTTTATGTCCTTTAGCATTTTCAAGGCTTTTTTTTCTCTCCTCCTGGAGAAAGTAAAAGGGTTTTATTAGTTGTATTTTTAATTCCTGTTCATTGGGGGGAAGGAGAAGAGAGGACAGCGATGGTACTCTGATAATGCAGCTTCCAGGAGACAGGGGCGAGAGACTTGTTTGTTCAGAAATACTCCATCAGTCCGTGCTTCATAGGAGGAGAAAGCTCATCCTTCTCCTCCTCCACTCGCTGTGGCTCTCCCACTCCCTGCAGGTCTTCACTGGCACACCAGAAAGAAAATTCAAGCACAGTGAACTGGGAATGGGACACTGGAGTCCCCACTGATGCCAACCAGAACGGCACCATGGCCCCCATCCCCAAATGGTGGCACTACAGGGCCACCCCACTCCAAATCTCTGCTTGATGGGACAGTCCACACCACCATGAGAACCATCACGTGTCCCACGGGACAGCACAAAAATGGCTGGATCATGGGGGCTACAGCTTGTCCATGCCCTGACAACACCATTTCTCCTCTCTTTCTGGTCCCTCCCAAGACTTTCCACCTATCCCAGCATCAGAACCTTGCTCACACAGAGGTTCTCACTCGTGCATGCGTCCTCCACCTCAGCCTAGCCTGTCAGCCCCCAGGGAGAGGCTGTCTCTGGGGCCTGAGAAGTAGGAAGCACAAAATTAGCACCTTGGAAATTGTCAGCTGCATCCTGCGGCCATAGACAAAGCCTTTGGGAGATGAAGCAATTTGGCCTCTCTCCTCCACACTCCCTTCTCCCCTGCCTCCACCTCGGAGCCAGCGATGCGCAAGCTGCTCCCCCAAATTGATCCAGGGGGTGAGAAGTGGCACGCAGAGCACAGAGCCGGAGGACCTCTCCTCCTGCCATCCCAGGCCTAGAGACCTCCCAAAGTCCCAGCAGATGGAAGAACAAGCGTTCGCTGCTGTAGGCTGCGAGTGAGGGTCTGGGAGGTGTTTTAGCCAGCACCCTGCAGACCTGCCCCCTCTGAGGTGCTCTCACCCAAGACACATCGAATGCTGAAGAGCAGCTGGTAGGAGATAAGGGCTATGAAAAATAGATCAGGTGGACCAGCCCAGAGAGCAGCATTAGTGCTCGCCCACGCTTCCCATTTTGACCTGCATTGCTCAGGTATCCAGTAGCAAGAGACTCTGTGAAGTGAGAAAAGGACCAGATCTCCAGGCAGAAGAGAACTGGATCATCTGGTCCGTTTAAATGTCCTCCCTAAACCCTTAACTACAATTACCAGCCAGCTTCTTCCCATGGCTAGAGGTATTGTTAAAGATGCTTCGCCCCTGCCTCCTCGCTGAATCTCCAGGACTTCTTCACACCCTAAGTGCTTCAGCTCCCCACACTGACCTTCCTCTGCCCGACACGCGCAGGCTGCAGAGCTGCAGCGTTAGCCATAACCTGCTGCTTTCCCAGCAGGCTGGTACTTGCTGCCCAACAAGCCCAGTTAAACCAGGCAGCAAAAAAGCCAGTTGGGCAGAAAATGGAGGCAGAGAGGTGGGGAAGGGAGCAAGGGACAGCCACTGCCCCACTGCGTGGCACTTCGGCAGGCGCGGGAAATCATTAACAACCCAGATCTGCACATACAAGGTCTCCTTTCCCCTTCACATGGCAAACAAAGGCAGGCACAGCCTTGTTCTCCACCAGCAGGTCCCACCCTACGCTCTTCACGCAGCTAGGTCTGGAGGACAATGAGGATCTGGGAACTGTCTGCACATCCACATGCTGCCGCTAGCCCAAAGCCCTCTGACAGCCCAGGGACTATCGAGCATCTGTGGAGGTGCAGGGCTCCAGCCCTGCAGTCACCCACCCACACTGGGAGACAGGCAGGAAAGGAGAGAGAAAACCCACACGGCAAGCCAGTAGCCTTCCCAGTTTTATTTTTTCTTCTCTTTAAACACATCTCGGATTGCCATGATCTGGTTTGAGGTACTTGCCCAGCCTCCTCCGTCCCCACAGCAAGCAGAAGTGCTTCTCACCCTGTCTCCCCCTCACAGAGATCAATACCCTATTTGCCCAAATACTGGCTGTATAGATGAGGGCAAAACCAGAAACGTATCGAGACATCCAAAAGGTCATGGGAGATCTCTCCCCCTGCCAAGCTGAGCTCTCCACCACTCAACCCTTTCGTACCTCCACGCCAGTTCCCCCTCCTGGAAACCAAATCACGTCCCTCCTTGCCAACAGATAAGCTGGCAGAGGGCACAAGATCAGTACCGAATGGGAACTGGGCTGCTCCACATGGGCCTTCCCCTGGTTTCCATCCACCAGCATATCATATCGACCACGGCCCTTTCAGCCATTTCCCCTTTAAGTCCTCCTCTGGGATCGTTAATACCAAAACCCCGCGGCAAGCCCCAGTGATAAGTTGGAGGCTTAGCAGAGTCCAAAAGCACATTCCTTCCTCAGCCTCCTCCCTGCTTATCTCTTTCCTCCCTCCCCCAAAACCACGTTTAGATAAAAGTTATTGGAACAATAAAATCCATAACTCAAACACGAGCACAGGAGGGATGGAGGGAGGGTCTCCGCTCCGTGCCCTTGTGAGCAGACCTGCCAGAACAGAAAAACAACAGAGGAGAGCCCGTGATCCCCTCTGAAATGAAACCTGGTGCAGGACCTTGGATCACTGCAGGGAGAGACCGCAGCACACGTGCTCTCCTGCAGTCCCACCAGAAGTCATTCATGGACTCACTCACCTTTTAAAAACTGATCACACATCAATTTTGAGTGATCTCCTAGTGCTTCACCTACCTGGGGTGAGTTGATTTAAGCACGTGGGTACATGAGCCGCACTGTTTTCCGCCAAGCTGTTCCTGAAGCCCAGCTTCCCCCTGTATCACTATCCTGCGCCCTAGGAACAGCAACACAAGAGACAGCTCAGTAGGATGTATATTTTCTTTAGCATTGACCAGCCTTACCACGCAGGCAAGCCCAGCGGCTGGCGCTGCTCCAGCTGTAGCGTGCACACAGCTGTGGTCCAGCACATCCATCCCACCCCTCTCCACCCTTTCAATATTTGGTGGCAATACGCTTTCAGCCACCACCGCAGGCCCCCAGGATCCAGGGACCACGCGGCTGCAAGGGCAGAACCGCTGCTGCCAGGGCAGGTTAATGCCTGCAGAGTTTCCTTCACCACGAGCAGCCCGTGCTGCCTGCTTCCACCATACCGGCTTCTCCTTCCCACAGACTCAGCCATCCCAACTCAACTACATCCACACAGTCATGGTGGCATTAATAGGATTTTGGCCACCCCAGTTCACATTTAACCAGACCCTTGATTTCAGCCCTTGGCTTCATGCAAAGAAGAGGTGCAGTTCCAGCTTGCTGCCCGAGGGTTGGAGTGGTCAGAGCCAGGTGTAGGTTGTAGCCTGGGGCTTCTCGGAGTGATGGACCTTCTGCAAGTCACTTTGGTTCGCTTACCCAGGGATAACGGTTGCTTTGTCCCACAGCAACACGGCTCAGTGGTTAAGTGCTCAGAGATCCACGGAGGAAAAGCATTTCATGAACACAAAGTAGCTCCTTCTTTAACGTGCAGCTAAGCCCATGGCCACAAGCACCAAGGTGCACAGAGCAGCATCCGCGAACCTCAGACCTGGGGGAACAGGGCTGTAAACCCCATTTAGCACCGCTCACCCCAGCACTCCCAGCAGGTGACACTTCCACAGCTCCCAGTCCAGACTGGGGCTACAGCCAGGCACATCCCTGCCCACACACACCTCGCCACAGCGACTCACCTCACATCGCTTAAACTTAAGATGCAACACCAAAGCATGCCTCCTAGGAGGACGGCTTTGGGCTTTGGTTTGAAAGGGAAATAAGAGGCAGGAGGCAACGAGAGAGACCTGGTTCAAAATCAGTTTCACTCTTTATTTGAAGTTTTACATGCCACCAGCGTACATGAAAGTTGCACATTCAGAATTCGACTCACTACTAGAACAAAGGGCCAGATGCAAACACAAGTGTCAAACGAGTGCAAGATGGAGGAGCCTGAACCGAGGAGCTTGTCGGTCTTTGCGACCAGGCTGCGCCGCATCCCGATGGCACTTCAGGCATCAGAGGCTAACCCGCAGTTTTGAGGGCCACCTCCCTTTGCCATCTCCAGGGCGTTGGTTGTGACCTGGGTCTTCTCTCCCAAGGCAGCACCGTTCTCTTTCAACAGGCTAAACAAGCAGTTTTGGTAACATCTCTACCAGAACCGAGGGTGTTTGGAGACCAACTGCCCATTTAATGCTTTTCTGAATTCCCCTTTCTATCAATGCCAGCCATTTTTACAATGAGAAACAATTTCCACCCGCTGTTTATAGGGAGAGATGACAGAAATAGGGACTCTTACACTGACATTTTATTTTCAAAGAAAGTTTTGATAGAAAAACATTTTCCCCAGCAGCCTTGGGCAGGGAGTTGCAGCTTCCACTTCAAAGGACAAACTTCAAAAACAAATCCAGTGTCCTAATGGTTTTGTGCTACATTACTTAATTGTCATACAGCTAATTAGCAATGCCTGATTTCACATTCTCTGTACATAGATGAAGTTCACAAAAGAAGGGGCTACTTAAAACAATAAATAAAACAAGGCACCAGGCAGCCAGACTCCGACAACATTAACATAAAACATTACACTTTACCATTTAAAAAACTGAAATAAAAACCCCATCATGATTAAACCTATATTGATCTGTCTTCCTTCAGATCTCAGAGCTTTGAATCTCCGCAAGGAAAGGGGGAGAACGCAATGCAGGAAGCGGGGTCTTAGCGTGCACGTCTGTGTATGTATTTTGCCAGCGTGTAGCAGAGATCTTTAAAATTCTAATTATTTCCCTATCACCAAGTAAGATCGGGATCAATAGATGGTACAAACTGACCCCTTTCCTCGAGTGTCAGGGGGAAATTAAAAAAAAAGAAAGGGGAGGGCAAAACGAGAGCGTCAGAGGTCAATGCCACAAAACAATAGATATTGATGTCTCCATTCATTTCAAACAGCGGAAAGGTCAATGCCTCCCTTGCTTCATGTTTTATGGCTGAAATCCTGCTGCTAACAGCAACAATGTTAGTAGTCAGACCTCATCCATCCTTTTTTATTATTATGATTATTTTTAACCAGGTTAGCCATTTTGAAAATTTGACGAAAGCTGGGAAGCAGCAGTGGGGGGCAGGGCAGGAGGAGAAGAGGGGAAGCTGCCCTGGAAATTAGTGGAAGGGATGGTTTCCATTAGTTTTCGAGCCTGCCTGTCCCCCAACCTGTGCTCCAGTTTGTCCCTTGCTGCCCCCTAAAAAATGAAAAGGGCCTGAGGCAACATCCCTTCACTATTAATCATTATTCCCCGTACAACATCCCAATTGGTTTCTATGGAAATGATTCTCCTGCTAGAGTACCCCGGCTGCCTGCGCATCTAATCAAAGAGGCAGGAGAGCTGCAATGGAAGGAGATTTGCCTCTGCAATACCCAGCATGGCTCACGTGGCTCCCTGCACAGGTCTCCCTGCAGACAGGGGCGAGGAGCTTTGGCTGGACACTCTCCCGTGGGACCGGCCAAAGGGGGATTGCATCTCCCTTAAGCAGACAAAACAACCCTTCTGCACCAATTAACTCCACAAACAGAAAAGCCCCACAGTTCTGCGGCCATTGGGGGATACCCCATCCTAAAAAAGGGCTGCTGGGAGAAAGCACCCTGCACCTCACAATGCACAGTCCCGTTCCTGTACGTCGCCCCAGGACTTTCATGCCTCTGATGATCAGCAAGGCGAAGGGACAGATCCTGCTCTGCTCCCCTGGGAGTCTCACATGCCTCGGCAGAGGAGGAGGTAGTCATGCGAATTAAAGCAAGCAGGGTCACTGCTCTGCTACCTGCATTAACAACCCCAGCCCTGCCCTCTCCTCTCAAAGGAGCACCACCTCGCCTGGGGAGGGGGAGAGCGTTTTGCACTCCTGCAAGCTCCCTTGCACAAGGCGGGTGAGCCCTCCTCCCCTTTCACAAGTGGGGAAACTGAGGCCAAACCTCACAGTGTGTGTCTGACTTCCAGTTTGAGGTCCACATCACACTCCTGCCCAGCCTCCTCTCACTCCCATCTCTTCTCCTCCGGGCGAACCATCTCCCTGACAGACAAGCAACTACAATCCAAGCTCTCCTGAAGGGAGAGGCCGTTGCCACACAGCCGCCTTTCCAAACTGAGCAGTGGATACACTGCCATTTTCTAATGAGACCATGAAATCACCGTTGCAAAACGGCTGAGGAAGCAATCCTTTAACCTACAGTCCTTCTAAGAAACCTACCGAAACACTGATGACTTAGCCCCACCAAATTCCCCACACCAAAACCACTGTCACTCTTCAGGTCTAGACCCTCCCAGCCCGCAGGAACCAAATGCCATGTTGCTAAACAAGACTTTGGACATTAGCAGAGCAGCAAACAACTTCTCATTTTACCCACTAATGGCACTTGTCCCAGAATATCCTTCTCCCAAAGAAGCGCGGACACCTCATTGGTGGTCAAAGCAAAGATTTCGTCTGCAGTCTCCAAAGATCAGAGGTGTGATTTGGAACGCAGCAAGAAACACGCCAGCAGGGACTGGGAATCCTGCAGAGGCAGCCCCTATGAGAAGGGCACCTTCTGTAATTGAATTCATTTATTTTAGACTACGGACAGTGGCATCAGCAGGCTCAGAGATCACCTCATTAGATGCTCACAGAGAGCAGGAGAGAGATTTCTAGAGAGATGGGGACAGAGACCAGAGAAAAGGAGGGGGGATTTCATATTAAATAAAAGCTAGGAACAAAACACCTGTCCCTCCGTTCTCCTCTCCTCCTCTAACGCTGCATGCCGGAGTCTCAGCGCTGAGTGGGCTCCGAGTCCCATATATTGCTCTGCTCAGAACATATGGTGCTATGTTTAATAGCCCGGCTCTGCCAATTGGGGACTATTAGGGTGGGTTCTTTTCCCAGTGTAAATGTTGCAGAATATAAATTGTAATTAACACCGATGCCAAAATAGCACTTAGAGAAAATAAGCACATTATTAACATCTGGTGAATCCTGCCCGGAGTGCAGAAGCAGCGGAAATTCTCACTCACCATAAGAGGATTTGTAGTAGAGATATCGAGCATTGGCCTGGAGTTGGGGAGTCGGGGGTGGAAGGAGTTTTTAGCTCTTTATCACTGTTTGTGGTGCTATCTCTATTACCTGTGGGTGACCGTTCCTAGCCCCGATTATAACTGGTAGCATTTGCATCAGGACTTCTGACCCACTTGCGTGAATACAGATGTCTAAACATCATACTCCAGGCAACAGAATAACGGCGTTATAAAACATGCCTGATTGCCTGCCCCGATCTAGCAAGACACGAGGCAGATGGGTATCACTTTGCCAAGCAAAAGGTACAGCATGTTTCATCAGGTTACTCTAACCCCCAAGACCAAAGAGTTAACATCACCATTAAGCAACAGGTGTTTTCTGCATACCACTGTCCCCCAAACCCAGGTTTTCCAGCGGGACGGGAACAGGAGAGCTAGCAGTTCTGCCAAACTCTTGCCGGTGCCACAGCGTGTATGTGGAGCTGAAATCTCTGCTGAGGGTGGGAATGGCCTCGCTCCTACAGCACATACCAGGCATCGGGATTCCTCCACAGGACACAACATTAAGCATTAGAGAGCTGGCTCCATACCCTCAGCCTTCCCTCTACCCTGACCTGAGGCTAGAGGCACAAGGAGGAGAAAGCAGCTTTGCTAACGCTTCAAACAGCTCCCTGCCTAACACTCACCATTTATTCTAGGAAAGAAACACGGACAAAAGCTAGGCAGAGTTGAAGTGGCTTGAACTGGACAGAGCAGTGGCTCCTGTTTCTGCCAAAAAGTACATCTGATTTGCTGAAGTGAGGGAGGAGGAGGGAAGAAAGGCGTTGGAGAGGGAGAGAGGGATTCAAACAGGCAAGCAATATGACAAGAGGTAGAAAGAACGACCTCGCCGGGAGAGCGGGAGAGAAAACAGTGGCAGGATGCCAAGAACAGGGCACTAGCTCCTCGCACTCACCCGCACGGTGTCTAACCTGAGGCAGAGTCTCAAATGCTTCAGGAGCACTCGCAGCTCAGCTGCAGCCGTTCTCAGAGGAGCACGAGCCGGCCTCACCACCTTGTTACCGGCTGCAAACCAAGAGACCGCTGCTGGCACCCTGTCCTGAGCGGGGAAGGGAGAGAAACTCAGGGCAGACAGCAAAAGCATGCAGGGGTTAGTTTTAGCAACGCACAGACTTGTGCTAGTAGAATGCTAACATTAACCTGCTCGTTAACACCGTAACCTATCCGAGCACAAGGGTTACCACAGTCTGGCTCAAGATTTACACCAGCAAGACAGATTTCCAGGCAGGTTCACACCTGACTGATGGGAAAGTAAGGAGGGAAAGTCCTCCAAAGCTGTGGGGTGCATTTTACTCCAAAATCTATCCCATCAGACCAGGCTTCCTATGAACCACTGATGCCAGAACAGCGTTTGGAAGATGGCTTCTTGTGTAGGAAATACTGACAAGGAGATGGGGACGTCATCTTTGGATGACACTGGGTCTCCCAGAAAAGCACTGCTCAACACATTAGGGAGTGTTTAGGAAATTACAGGTGGAGAAGTTAGAGAGCTCTGGTTGATAGCTGTTTTGCAGAAGACAGACCCAGTGCACTACCACAAAATACTCCAGCAAAAGGGAAATCCAACTGCCACCCAGAAACATCACTCCAGGAATACATAACTCAGCTTTTGGTACAGCTGTCTGATGCTTTCAAAAGTGCTCAGTAAATAAGGCAATATGAAAGTGATCCAGACCACTACTGATGCCTGAGGAAGTTCTGTGGAGCAGAGAAGCTGACTGAAATCACACTGTGAAAATACTTCATAACATCTCTAAAATTAGCATGAGCTCAAGGCATGGGATCTAAGGACAGAACTGGAACACTACATTCCCATCTACACTGCAAGACAGACTGCATTTAAATCAATCTGAGCCTCAACTTATTCACTGTAGGCACCATCTACCCTAGGACAAGGATTTCCAAAAGAGCCAAGAACTTCTTCCACCAGACCAACTGATGGAAACAGCATCAGCAAGAACATACCATGGTCGAGGCGCTCATGACCTTAATTTGTTATTCAAAAATAAAAAAGAGTCCTTGTGGTACTTCTCAATCAAAAACCACCTTTAAATATCTGTGATTGCATGTGTGTGACTACAGATGCATATTTGTAACATAGAAAAGATGTGATGCACTTCAACCGAGCAACACATTTTTGTGCCTCTTAGCTGGCTTAGGCTTTCTACCTTGCCAAAAATCGACCGAAGCAAAGAATGAGTTCCACCAATATCACAAAGCACACTGCCAAAGTACACAGGGGCCCTTAGGAAATACAGGCGACACAGGGGAAAGAGCATCATTAAGTCAGTTTCTCTTACCTTTAACTTCAGTAAAACAACAAAGCAATTCATATTAACCGCAAGGAAATACTCATCAGATTCCAGAAGCCTTTGAGACAGGATATTCAGATGCAAGCAATATCCAATAGATGTTTCCCCACTGCAAAGGGCCGGCTTTTTTTATTTTGCAATTGCACCTATTTGAAGTGATTGTACAGCATCCAGTGAGGTGGCCAGGAGCTGAAGATGGGGAATCCAGGCCAACAAGAAGCTATTTCATGTGTTCACGCTGACTGTCCTTTCCATGCTGTGACAGTCACCACCACAAGTTGGGAGGTTCCTCAGCCACTCTGCTTTTAAACAAGGTAATTTCATCCAAGTGCCGCATGGGGACATCCCTGATGACCTCTGTCAAGTCCTCATGAAGCAGAGGGAAAATGACGACATTTAACGCAGGGCGGTCCGCCTGGAAACTAAATGAGACACAGGTTATTAGCCGAGGAGAAACACTAATTCTCCAGTGCAAGAGAAGGGGGTTGCATGGATATAGATCATGCAGCAGTGGGGGCAAGGAAGATTGTTCAGAGGAGGCAGGGGGCGCAGCTGGAAGTCAAGGTCTCCCACTCTCCGGCGTGTCAGTGAGGAGCGCAGGCTGGGCTTGCACCCCTTTTCAGTGAGTCTGTTGAGCTGATACAAGCGCAAACTGGGCCTAACATGGGGAGGGAGGAAGAAGTTTTAATAAATAAATTAATCGTAACATACAGGTATTCTTAGAGGACCAGAGATCCTAAGAGCTCTGCCCAAGCCGGGCAAGGTGCTCAGAGATAATAACTTAAACCACCTACGAACCAGTGGCAAGTTGCAGAGCCATTAAGAAAATCAGGCCAGAGCAGTGCCAGGCATTCCCTCGGGGCTGAGCCTGGGATTGTTCTGCATGCAGAGTCTACACTCTGCAATTAGAGCACAAGCAAGTTTAGAAAGCTCAGATCTGCAGATAAGCATTTAAGTGTGCCCGTGCGCGCGCACACACACGCGTGCTGCAGCCTCCTGTTTAATCGAAGTTGCAGAAAATCTGTCTTGGCACCACAGGAATTTGCCCTAACAGAAACGCACACAAGTATCCCTGTTTGCCACTTGAATTTTGGGTTCCAGTTTCTGAATCTACAGCCTTAGCCTTCTGGTCCCCTCTTAGAGAAATCTGCATTCTCATCCTGCGCTCCCAGCTCTTCCTGCCAACATCACACCACTGGGTCTGCCTTCCACCACACATCCCAGACCTTGCAAGCGCGAGGCCTGATACGACAACATGAGAGAGGAGCAGCAGGGTTGTAACTACAGAGCAGAGGAAGAGATCAGCAAAAGTTAAAGCCATTTATACGATGTAAAAAGAGCTATACAAAAAGAGTCCAAATGCCCATCGCAAGTACTCTACATGATAGCAACCTGGTGAGTAAGAGAACATGGGGGAAGAGAAAGAGTATTAGTCAGTGTAGCATAACAAGAGTTCAGCCTTTTAAAGCTGGGAGGTAAAGGGAAGTTATGCTATAGCTTAATAGTTACACCCTTAAAAGACTTGTGACTATTAGCCCCATGCCACCAAGATGCTTCCTCCGAACCGTGTGACAAGGGCCAGTTCATTATCACTCTAAAGGAGGCAGAGTCAAACCAGCAGCATCAGTCCCTTGAGGCTGAACCAAGTTGTGTTGGGTCAAAAGAGTTCACTGCTCAACAAACTTCTCTTATACAGATGTGTGTCTGGAAAATTCCCAGCTCATCTCTAGCTCTGAAACGGCCAGATTTCTGTCAAACAGAGAGGGAACGGATGGAGACTCGGCTGCTGGAAACACACGTGAAAATCCCAGGTAGCAATACAGTCAGCTGAAGAAAAGGCCACAAGAGACTGGCATTTCCCAGGGAGACAGAAAGGATGTTCCCATCCACAAATGACTTGGAGTAGAGCTGCCAAAAATGTAGCAGAGAAACTCCCATTCTGAGGCTAGTTGCTCAGTCCTGGTGGGTTAAATTAATTTGCCTGAACCTAAGTAGCTGCAGGAGTAAGGATTTCCAGCAACAAAACTACCCAGGGCAATTTTATATCTTTCTGCATCACAGACCTGCCCTTCATGCCTCATGCCCGAGGGCGGGCAGAAAAGGACACAGCTCCTTGAGTGGATCTGGGGGCTTATGTAGGAGCTGCGCAGTTTCTTACTTCCACAGCACTGCCTACAAGAAATCAACCAGCAACTAACTGCTGATCTGGGAGGCAGTTGGTAAAGTCTGCAGTGAAATTACATAAAATACAGCAAATGTCTCTTTGATAGTCCCTCCTCTGCCTCAGCTCTTCATGTTTCTTATCCAACACCACAGTCCTGCAGAGAAAATCATGTTAATAGACCAAGTTTACTGAAGTTCAACTAGGAAGAAACAGCCATCTCCCCAAGGCAAAGAAACCTCTGCTTCTTTCTTTGTATATAGACTCTCCCAAATTAGATCTGCATGCTGCCTTCTCACCATATACAAAATTGTAGTTTATAAGCAGCCTTTACATGTAGCTATAAAAATGAGAACCTAGACAAGTTTACATGACAATCTGCCACCAAGACAACTGAAAAACCCCAATACAGTAAATATACCTTCCAAAGAGGCTGGATTTATACGAAAGGTTTGAACTTGATTTTAAAAAAAAAAAAAAAAAGAAAAAAAAAGAAAAAAGAAAGCTTTGTAATTTTCTCCCCGCCTCAACAGGAAACTGTATGTTACTGCAAACCTTGTAAATTCCATACCCCAGCAAGTTGACGCCGGAGAATTCTTTCCATGTACAATTTGCGTGATTTAAGAAAAAAAAAAAATCAAATGCACATGGTTCACTATTATTCTCAGCTAAATGTGCGTGCAAAGCCTCTCCTTTAACTGCCTGTTAAAAAACACCCTGATTTTAACGAGCAGCTGTCATAATGTTAAACTGGGATTAGCAGTTCCCAAAAGCAGACTCCCTCTGCAATCTATGCTCCTTTAGTCCTTCCCCGGAAGGCAATTCCTTTCTTCATACACCTGTCCAGGTGGGCTAGATTAAGTGAGAAGCACTTAGAGCACTAGTTCAAAAGGCCCCAGGCACGGGGAGGAGATAACAAGAAGGGGAAGAGATTGAGTTAATGAGTTGCAGAATAGCTCCTGTAATCTTCTTGACGGTTCTTTCCTCATTCCACACCTGGATGGACTTCAAACTGGATCTACCTCTGCAAGCGCATGGCTTGTAAAATTAAAACCCGAAGGACAGAGGAGGATGTCAACCTGGGGAGACAAAAGAGCTGCAGTTTCAGACATGAAACCCTGCTTTTTTTTCCAAGGGAAAGAAGCCAAGGATATGCTTGCTTGCTCTCTCCTACAAAACCTCCAGACTAAACTCATCATGATTAATTAAATGAAAGCAAGTTTTCTAGGCAACTGACTAGCAGCCCCTTCAAAACAGATCCTTTAATCAGAAACAACCACTGGGATAACAAAGAAAATACCCCCTCACACACGTATTTTCCAGCATAACCTCTGGTCCAGCAGACTCGACACCAAACCAACAACCACCCAGTGGGAACTTTTACAAGGAGGTCTCTGAAGTGTCCTCATTTGGATGTGGACACATAGTGGGCCTGGCTTCAGCAGCTGGCTGGAATCATCCATGGAGCCGGGAAACGAACAGCAAAGCACACCCTGTGTCACAAATTCCTCCTGGCATCAGCAGAGGTCTTACCTCACTCTACAGTTACATCTTGAACAGGTTGCATGTAGCTGAAAGGGTTAATGGGGCTTTGTTATTTGCCTTCAAAATTATCCCAGAACAGGTGTGGACTGGACACAGTAAGGTTATTTTCAAGTGAACAGCTTGGTAAATAGCCTAACACTACAGTCTCAATTACTTCCAACCAGCGTGGCAGGATCCAATATGTAGGTCAGGGACAAAGTCAAAAAGAAAGAGAAAAAGTCTAAAGCAAGGCTGCACTTTGATCAGATTTCCTCGATTTTAGCAAGACAAAAGAGTCACTCCCTGGAATGCAGTTATCTCCTGGCAAACACTCTCAGTGTGTGTTTTCAGACATACCTCTCTAGAGAGGCCAGTGAGTCCCCAGGACTCCACCTGCTGATAGAGCTAA
Organism: Aptenodytes forsteri; assembly: GCF_000699145.1. NCBI lineage: Eukaryota > Metazoa > Chordata > Aves > Sphenisciformes > Spheniscidae > Aptenodytes > Aptenodytes forsteri. Next base: position 8,379,767 of record NW_008796063.1, read on the forward strand.
AGGGCAGCCCAAAGCCACAGGAGAATCTCACCAGCCAGCCTGTAACGATGGATTACGCGCCCCTGCAACTCTCTGCACCACAGACCCCAGAAGATGACAGCTCCACTGCGTTAGGTGCTGCTCAAACTTACCTCCTCTTACTTGTAAGGAAAGGTTAAGGCAGTATTTGGGACTGAAGAATGTATTTCCCCCTGAGATTTCCAGAGAAACTTAAGAAAAACCCCACGCCAAATTCACACATTTCAGCACATCCTACTTCACAAAAGCTGGCAAGCAGGAATAAGGGCACACAAGGTGGTATAATCAAGCACTGGCAACAAAAGCAGCACACACCAGATAAAACAAGGAAATACGGTGTATCAGGAGTGGATCAAGGCCAGATTTTTGAACTCCACAAACTGAGATGAGCTTATGGGAAAAGAGGCTCTAGTGAGAAGGAAAGTAAGGAAGGAAACCGGGAGAAGCTTGATTTGGGGGGAACAGAGCACAGCGGGGCCAGAGCAGAGCAATCTCTGCTGCAGTCGCACACCTTCTTCTCCCTCCATTTACACTTCCCCCACAGGCTGGTGAGCTGCTTCTGGAGAGGCACAACTTTCCCAAGAGAAGAGAATTCAGACCAACTCACTTTTTGCCCTGTACGCAGCTCTTTCACCTACATGCACAAAAACCCTGTTAATCCTCTGCCAGGCACAGCATAAGTCTGTTTTCACTGGAAGACGTGCTCACAGCTGAAAGTTCAAATGTGGCATCTGTCTTGAAAGCTTCAGCCAGCGTACCTGAGCCAGGCTGGAAACTCCCATCCCTGAAGCATGGCACAGTGGAACGGAGGAAGTGCCAGGACAAGCTGGAGAAGCTGACAAGTGGCATGACCCAACATACATACACGCACTTTTCTCATCTTTTCAGGGAAGGCCAGACATACACTTAAAATTTGTTCCACTGGCCGTGTCCTGAACTCAGTACCAGGGAACTGCAAAAGCTCTCCTTGCTTACAGTGACTGCCAATAGCATAAAACAAAGCTTCTCCAGAGCATCTTCCAACCACGCCAAAGAAACTGCGGGTGGGATTTCCCCAGGCCCCTTCCTCTGTGAGCAGGGAGGACCCTTGCCCCCCACTCATCCCCCGGAATGAGCCAATTCAATTTAGTCCTTCAAGAGGGGTCTGTCAAGAAGCCTGTCAAGAGGGGTCCAAAGCCTCCACACACTGACTCTAAAGCAGACCCATTCCTTAGTGCCATTCTCACTTCCAACCCTGCCAGAGTACCAGCGCTGAGCAGGCTTCGTTTTCTAACCTCAGAAACAGACTTCAAAAGTTCCTGGGGAAAGCTGTTGTGATTCCTCAGGTTGCTCTTAGCTCCACACAATGAGATATTTCCTCCATAAAGTGTTTTCCTTTAAGGGTGTCTTCCATCCCCTCATGTCTACACAGACAAACTGGCACTCTCCCAAGGCCTGCGATTTCCCCTCACCTTAAGTCCCATCACTACAGCCTCCAACCTGAGACGAAGGGGCGTAGATGGGACTCTGGAAGTCATTCGCACACAACACTGCCAACTCTCCCATTATCTTCAATGCAGCATCCTCTGCCACTGCATTGCGTCACGGGGAAGGAGCAATACACGTCAGACTTATCCCGAGTAGAGGCAAATTACATCTCTCTACTGTGGTTTCTCTCTGTAAGGCATGAATGACACTCCGCTACTTCTCCTGTGAACTGAGGTTTATATCAAACATGCTCGCAGATTGAGGTTCTTACATTATTTTGCCAGCTGAACTCTGCATCAGTCAAATGTGACCGGACAACTAGAGGGGGAGGGAATAAGAACCCAAAGAGCGATGCCAGAGCGCCCAGGACATGTCCTAGGGGAGTGCTCTGCAGAGCAAGCTGAAAGTTATTTCCTAATCTCTTCCACAAATTAAAAAGCTACTGCAATAACTGCTCAATTAGATTTATTTTACTATGGAAATGCTTTAAAGCTGCAGTTAATGCTTCCGTTCAGCCTTTTACACCCTCACAAAGAGAAAGCACGACAGTATATTCCAATATTATTTCTCAGCCAAGAGAGAGAGGAGGACACTCCTTGAAACCTATTTCATGCACAAACCAATCTACCCTCTAAGGAAGGTTTCAGGACTGAATTCCCTTCAAAACACATGAGCTAGCAGTTAGAACAAGCCATTTGGGTCAACCACAGGAATGCATTTAAGAAAAGGGTATGTTAGTACCCCCAAAAGAAGATACATTAATATGCCAAATTTGGGATGGTCCCACAAGCCGTGCTGGCTTGTAAAGTATTTGAACCCACCCATAAACAACATCCCTGGTAGAAGAAAAGGTGTCTGGGCCACACCTCAAGCAGAGTCAGCCTTCGCCAAGCCCGCCAACGAATTCTCGGGTAACGCAAGCTGACAAGGATGCAGTTTGTTATTCAGTCTGTGACAGAATGATTCAGGGGTTTCTAAGAGCAGGAAATGAAACAGACAATGAAAGCTGGAACAGGATGCTAATGATTCACTACACCAGCCTAGCGATACATTAAGTCTTCTGCAATCAGACGCAGGGCCCGAGCCCACAACATGCTTAGGCTAGCGGAGTGGGACTGGTAGCTACCGTGCTGGCTCTGGGATCCAGGAAAGCCAGCAGTGTACTGAGAGGGACTTTTTCAAGGTCAGAAGGAAGAGAAGGTGCTGGAGGGATGCAAAACCACCTTGACAATCTCAAATAAGCCCTGGGTGGTAATATCAGCTTTTTGCAGTGTCAGTACAATTGCACCGGTCAGGTGGGCAGTGCAGGAGGGATGCTGGGAGGACTCTGCTGAATTCAAAGATGATCTTGCACTCACTTACTGCCTTAACAGCCCCCTCCCACCCAATCTAACAGTAAAAAGGATTACCCAAAAGGGCTTTTCTGAGGCTGAGCCCACAATGAGAATCCAGGCAAGAGGAATACTGCAGGGATATCCAGGGCAATAGCAACAAGGGAGCGGGGAACGCTTAGCTCTGAGGTGAGCAAAAATTCATTTGTGATCGTTCAGTCCTGTGCCAAACGCCAGAAGAGGGACTGGCTCACTCAGCACTTTCCAAATACTCAGTTTCATCCTCATGCTCCCACCTGGAAGCCCTATTTCTGCAACGGAATCCCAGGAGGGTGCTTCATCCCTTCAGCGAGCACCATGGCTCTCACAGCCACACAGGGCCACTGGAGTCAGCAGTTTAAGAAAAGGTAAGATTCAGCCAAGGGTTTCATGTTAAAAAAGGACAATAACAAGCAGGGGAAAATTTAGGTGATGCTACAGAAGCTTGAATAGTAAGATCTAATTCAGACTGAAATAGCTATTCCTGGAAAGTGGCAGGAGTCCTATTGTGAAAGTCACTTCAAACTAAGCGGTGATCGTACCTGACACAGGGAGAAGGAAGGAAGGTTAAGTTAGTGTTTCTCTCTCTCTGGGTCTTGGATCCCCAGAACAGGCAGATTGTCCTAAACCAGTAAAATTCTCTGCACTTCCCAGCACTGGTTAACCCTCAGAGTCACCTCAGTCACTCGCTTTGCAAAGGCATTTGCTGGAGATCCGTAGCCAGTGTGGTTAGGGGAACAGGGGCAGAGGGCTTGAGCTAGGACTGCCAGCCCCCCACTCTCCACCCCGCAGCTCTTGGGGGATGCTGCACCAGGACCCCAGCCAGCCCCAGCCCTCTGCACCTTCTCCCAACAGCTATCAGACCCCAGGAGATGACAACAGCACTTTTGGGAGACGTGAGCAGCTGAGCCCAGCTACCCACCCACCTCCCCAAAACGCACTTCAGCTGCACCACAATCTTTCGCTTCCTGACCACGCTCTCTACCATGGCTTAACTTGGATTGCATTTCTATAAATCACAACTCGCCTCTATGCCTTGACACTTTCCCCCTATGTACGTAGAATCCCTAATGACATTGCGCTCTCAGAGATTTTTTGTTTTGCTTTGGGTTTTTTTTTTTTTACTGTTGCTTTCTTGATCTTTTCCAAGGTGTTTTTTCAAGGACTTTTCACAGGCTTGTATTGTCTGGTGGCGTAGAGTCCTTGAAATCATTACAATGATAGGAGCTATCTAAACACTTAAGCTAAAACCTACAAAATTCTAAAGGAACACACTGGAAAATAAAATCTGTCCTTGAGGCCAAGGGGATATTTGCCAAAGCATTTCCCATCCCCTCTTCCAGCCTGTTTTCTGCTGGTAAGCTTCACCAGGAAAGCAAATTCTCCAGCACATTTGTGAAGTGCCCACTAACCATGCCATGTAGCTTTGCAACCCTGAAGTCATCCAAATTCCTTGCCCGCAAGATTTCTGGGGCAGAGAAATGCAGGCGTATAAATAGGATTATTTAGCATGCAACACATCAGTAAGCAGTGGGACACCTTCCATAGGTCACAGCTCCATCTACTGGCTAGTTCACAAAATAACAGTGTGGAAACGCTCGGGGAAAGCTGTTCGAAGCAAGCCTCGTCCCCTCGGACCGGGCTTTGGACACACACGGCTCTTTGCAAGCATTTAGAAAGAATCCCAGCACAGCAACTCAGCCCAAAAGGGAGAAGCAAATATTCATTTTCTGCAAAGAAGCCTCTTTGCATAGCAACAGGTCTGGGGTCACGCTTGAACCTACAACCGTGGGTCCTCGAATTGTGGTATTTTAGTGTTTCTGGAATTACCGCTGCAGTGGTTTTAACAGAAGAGTTATTTAAACAAAGACAACACGCGCTTGGAGCTAAGCACTCTGGCAAAGTTAGGGTCCAAGCATAAAAGGGAAAACATTGTGTTCGTTAGATCTGCTACTATCTGAAGTGTGGCAGCAGCCGAGCACCATGTGATAGGAAAAAAATAAATGTCATTTTACAGAGAAACTGAGACTAGACCACTGTCACATGTGAAATCTGAGGAAGATCAGGGAAGTGGATATGGATCACTCAAGCCACATCTCCCACTGTAACCACTAAGCCCTTCTTATGTGCACAGAGCATCTCCCTGAACCATAAAGGAGATTACCCCTCCCATTCACACAGAAGAAAAAAGAATAAAGAAAAACACTGCAATGATTTATCTGCCCAGAGGGAAACGGTCTTCTCTAAAGCTCAGAGGAGACCTTGCCCTTGCAAGCCTCTTGTTTGCTGATGAGGGCTCCAGATGAATGCTGTTCTGCTTACTGTGTTTCATTGCAAAAGAGGCAGAACTGAATCAGAGCCTTTTAATGACTTAAATACGTAAACTAATTTGTCCCAAATAGCAGCAAACTTCAACCAGAAAACTGCCCACAAGAAAGCTGGACACCCCTGGTTTAGAGCTGTCACAAGACTAACAGACATGAGAACAACTCTCTTTTGGGGCCAGTAGAAGAGAAACACATAATACTAACCTTATTTTACAGTCAAAGGGAAGAGTCTGAGCACCAGCTCAGGCTTTAAGCCATTGGTATGATGCAGGAGATTTAATACCCAAGCTCCCATCACCACACCCTGTATATACATCATCTTCCAGTACAACTCCGCAGCTGAAACCAGTCTGTTCTCCCCAAATCGGTCCTAGCCTCTTCTGTGATCCAAACCCTCCTGTGCATCCACGTCTGAAAAAGGATTGCACTGCACTAGATCACATTTTCAAGCCCTCCCAGTTCTACCACCTGCAGCAAACTACTGGTGCATGCCCAGCCCTAGGCCTTTACAGTTCCCACTCACATTTCTTCTCTTTTTAAGAGGCATTGGGAGAATGGGAATCACTTTGGCCCCATCTCCCTGTTCAAAAACAGCAATCACTTGGCTGCTCTCAGCCTAAACAAGACCATCTCCATAGCCCTAAAACAGGAACTCTAACCCTTAACGGGACCCGAGGAATATGTATCAATTCCCCCAGCTCAAGAAAGGGAGCAAACAAAGGAAGGCTCACAGCCTTGCCTTCCCTGCCCTCGCCTCCTCCTTCCCACCCACTCTTCATGTTTTCCCCACACACACAGCATCTGCACACATTCCAAACAAAAAAAAAACAAAAAAACAAACCAAAAAGAATAAATCACCTTATTTCATTCTGGCACAAGCATATATAACTTCAAACTTGCTGCTCAATGGGCTCTTCCAATTTAAAACTTGGATTAAAGAGACACTAGCAGCACATTTTTAGAGGAAGCCATGCTGTGTGAATTAGGGCCTTATCCACAGATTTAAGCAATGATCTAGCTCACACACGGATTTTACTGCATGTCCCTTTGCCCTTGGAGCAGTAGACAAAATGCAGTCAAAAGAAAGTCAATTCCTGACCCCATCTGAAGGCACATTTGTGCAAGGATGAGAACGGGATCACTGGAAGAGTCACGTGGAAGACTCACTGATGGCTCATGGAAGACTCCAGGCTTTGCTTACACATCATTTTCTGTATTTTCCTTCCATTTTATTACTAGAGACAGTTGCATGAGAATGGGATCTTTGTTGCTTAGGAGAGCATCTGCTCCCACTGCTTATCCTCCTCCTGAAGTCATAATCTTACGTGACATCAAAATCGTTTCCAGAGCCACCAATTACAATGTCATAGAGGATTATGACTTCAGGTGGAGAATTTGCAGTGGGAGCAGATGCTCTCTTCAGAGGAAAAAAAAAAAAAAAAAAAAAAAAAACCACAAAACACTTCAAAAATCCTGTTTTCATACAAATTCATACAAATGTCTCTATTAATAAAATACAAAAGAAGAAAACCAGTATGACAGCCAAAACTGTTGCTAAATATAAAAATAGTTTTTAACATTTCCATGAGGCATCAACTGCTCTTTGGAAAGTTCCCAGGGTTTAAATTATTAAGAGGTACAGAATGTAGTGCGAATCCATCCACAACAGAGAAAAAGAGGGAGAAAAGACTGCCGAACAGCATATTTCAGCTCAGTAAGCGGACATTAAAATTTTGGCCAGTGCTGCAATGGCATCTCAGAGGGGAAGGCAAAATAAAAAACGGGAACTGCGGATTCTTGGTTCTTTCTAAGGATCCCCAAAGCACAACTGAAATCCACCAAGAAATGTTTTTACAGATATGAAGCCCTGTGAAAAACAAACTCAAAGAAACCTTGTCACATCACAAGGAATTTACTTAGATGTTTCCAACAATCACTATCCCAGAAGGACACGGAGCCTTTTACAGGCTGTAACAAACAATCTCGTGTGCAGTTTGGTAGGTAGCTAATAGAGTCATAGGCTCTTCTGGATTTGATCCACAGAAACAAGCCGAGTGTAATAAGTCAGTTTGAAGCTGGAGAAAAGCTGGGGGGGGAGGAGCACCCTTTAGGATGCAGTAATAATGCCGTGTGATTTGAAATTTTTATTAGATCTTAACAGGGCAAAGCAACAGTAGGTGACAAAGAAAACAGACTGAAGGCGGAGAAAAAGCCTTATAGAAAAAAAAAAAATAATGGAAAGCCTGTTGCATGGGAAATATTTTGTAAGATGACTGCCACTATTAGACGATTTCAAAATGCCAAGCGTAATTAAAAGCTCTCTTTTCAAATGCAGTTCATGGCTCACGCACAAACGTTTCCCACCACGTGAGCCTCAGAACACTGCAAGGGGCCAAGCAAAATGCATTTAAGATCTGCCAAACGTGCAAAGGCAGTTTGTACCAATTCTCCCACACACACACCCCCCAAAGAAAAACCCTTCACAACAACCCTTTAAAGGCTTTGAATTGCGCTGCCAGGGGATTATCAGTAAGTGACATTTACAAGTGATTAGAGGACGAAGAATTATCTTAGTCACTTGTGGGAAAGGAGGAAAGCTTCAAGGTCAAATCTCTCGGTACTTAAAATATCGGCAGATGTTTTGTTTACACGAAAAATGTCATTTGATTTATGATGTAGCTTTACATCCAGAACTTCAACTCAGCCAACGGAACTGCAGAGAACATGGGTGGGAATGGAATCAAAAATTCATATAATACCTTCAAATATTTCACTGATTCACTCTTATTAAAATAAGAGGCTAGTTCATGTGCCAAGCGGTTACACAGTACCTATTAGCTTCTTGGAACAAGTGCTTCAAGCCATATAAACCTTGGCAAGCATGGAAATGGAGATAAATCTTCAACAGCTCCAGAAATCCCACATCAACCCCTTTCCGCACTCACCTCCGGACAATAGATTGCTGGAGGTTTTTGCAAACAGTAAGAGATTCTCCCATAAACATGTGGCACATGATGACCTCAAGGCAGTTGGCCATGAATGACATCACTGCATCAGACTGCAGAGTCCCACTCCGGGAGACGATGCAAAGCCGTTGGAGACTGGAGCAATGACTCAGTGCCTGGAAGAACTGGGCACCCGCACAGAAGTACGGCTGTTCCAGCCTGCAAGAATAAACAAAAACAAGTCAATGGGCAATTCATGCTTGGGCCGCTTTCAGACAAGAGGGAAGACAGCACATTCATGGGGAGCTGGCAAATGGAGCAACCAGTGTCCCCCACCGCCTGTTTCAGTTACACATGCGATAACCTTCTACCTGCTTGTGCCAGCAGTATGGCATAACAAACCCGACATGCAAGCTCAGACCTCTTGCTTGCTAGTTACTCTTGAACGGTGTGTGCTAAAGGACAAGGACACAAATAGGCAGAAAGGCCCTAAACTGAAGAATTCCAGCGCCCACAGGGAGTAACCCTGGTTTTGCAAGTTTTCCAGAAAGCGTGTTGGGTAAGATGGGCCTTAGATCCGACCAGCAGATCCATTCTGGTCTTATGACAAGCACAGCCTGGCTTTTGCTACCTGACATCCACTGCGCAGTTCATGTGGATTTAGGGACTTACTGCTCCAGTGCACCAAACATGATCAAACCGGTCATCTTCAGTTTACTGCCTAGAGAGAAGCAGGCGTGAAAAATTCACAGTGCACACATGGTGATGCAGAACGTGGGCCTCTGAGCCAACAGAGTGACCACAACCAGCCCTCCCCAGTCAGAGGATGGCAAAGAATCAAAGCTACCGCTCTCCCACAGGAAGAAGAACCATCATCAATTCAACCTTTATCTTAAACACTTGGCCCAGAGAAGAGAGACAGGATCCTCTATCATGGCTATCCACAATCTTGCATCACAGCCCAGAGCAGGACAACAAAATGACATGGTGAAGCCATACCTGACCAACAAGGGGTCCATGTTTTCACTAGCAGTATAACTGGATGACTCCCTCACAGAAACCAATCTGGAGGAAGCAGAACCTGCTCAGGGCCGGTGTCACCAGGAGACTACGTCTGCTTAGTGCAGATCTACTACAGGGCCTCAGAGCACTTGGGAACCCCAGTCATTGGGTCAGCAAGGCCAAGAGCTCCAAGAAGATTAATCCATTAGGTGATAACAAGCTGTCAGTCCCAACCTGATCTGGATAATCTCTGCATAGGCTTTTGTAGTACACAGGGGTATCTCAGCCACTTAATCGTGTTAATTGATAAATTCTGTTTTAGAGTCTCAGCCTGCAACTGCTGTCAGGTAGCATTGCCTGAAGAGATCCTTACAGCCCACGAGCGCTTTGGGTAATAGCTTAAAATTAATATTAAGGAAATGGGAAGCCTCCCCAGTTTTTCAGCAGCGTTATTGGTCCCTTATAAGTTTAGGACAAAAAGCACAGAAGCCCCTGCAACCTCACAGCAGATTTCTAGGTTAATATCTGTGACACGACAGCCATACTTGCAATACTGCTTTTCACTCGCTAGATGACAATGTTGCTTTGAAATAGCCCCTTAAACTAGCATCTCAGCCTGGAAAACGGGGAGGGGAAAAGAAGGTAGAAGCAGCAGAGAATTACTCAAATGAAAAGGAAACTACATTATCAGGAGGAAGTGCTAAAGACTAAAATCCTCTTAAACCTATATAAAACCTTAGACTTTACTCAAGAAAGAACAATGACAGCTTACATTGAAACGCCTGGCTGTTACAAGGAGACACCCTTGTTCGTCCTTTATTCAAGGCTCTACGCTGCCTCTCATCTTTATCACTCTTGGCCTCCATCTCAAAGTCTCTGGAAACTACAGGGCCTAAACTGAGTGAAGCAACACGGCACACCCAAACCTCCTTCCCCAGATCTTAGTTATTCCATGGCTATTTAGTCTCCTGAAGGTTAAAGATACATTCACATGACCCAAGCCATTAAGCAACTGAATTTCCAACAGCTGCCATCCCTTGGATGAGAGACCAACACACTCCTTGCCTGTTATAAATGGGAATTGGTGGAAAATGAAAAACCTCCTGAGGTCTTTTAGCCATCCTGGCTCCCTTCACTGTTGCAATGGATCAGGAACATGCACACAAACACCAGTCTCAGCTGATGAGCAATAATTTTAATCACACTAACTGCTTTTGTGATCACAGGACTGACCTTGCTGTTACTACTGTGAGGCATTTTAGACCCATTTTGTGAACAGAGCATGACAATGAGACTGACAGGTCTAACAGTTTCACCAACAGAAGCTGATTTAGGGAAAAAAGAAGAAAAAAAGCATCTTTTTAAAGTAATAACATTTATGTTCATATGGACTGGTGCAAGGAAACCATCACAGTTCGTGCCCTTTGCTTTCATAAGCACATTTTGGCTACTGTGAAGCTCCTTTATGCACCCTTCAGGATCAGATCCTTGGTAGGATCCTTTAAATCCTACCAGGAGAGGAACACCAACAGGACAAACTCTAAATGTGGAATGTTTTCAATATATTGTCAAGGAAAGAAAAAGAAACAAAAAAATAAAGAGGCAAGATTTTAATACAAACCAAAGGCAGAAAAATATCTCATTGAGAAACCTAAGGAGAACCCTACATTATCTAGACATTGTAGGAGTCCCTTCCTTCCTGGAAATTTAAGAGATGTACGTGTACACAAAGCCAAAAAGTCAGCAAAGGCACGTAGTATTTAACCCAGCCCTGACAAGCTGCTAGCTCCCAAATATGCAGCATCCACTCTTCCTTATCTAAAAGGAAGGCAGTTACATAGAGACTTTTTGCTCTTAAAACACTGGTTAAAGGGCATATCCGGAGCCCTCAAGGACAGCATGCGATGCCTTCCCGTTCTCCACAAGTCAGGAAGGAAAACACCCAGTTTTCAAGCCATTGCAGCTACTTTTGACCCAAACAGGAACGCTCGTCGTTTTAACACTAACCACAACAAACCACGCGCTACATTTCTGGAGATCCAGAAACAAAATGGAGATGTTCAACAGCAGCCCCTCACCTGAGATCTCTCAAACACTTGCAGTGTTTCAGCATGTCCATGAGAGCAGACATATAGACCACCTTCCCCATCATGCCCAGGTTGGCCAACGAAAGAGTCCGCAAATGCTGGCACTGCAATCCAATGTTAATAAGCCCAGAGCCAGTAAGAATATTAGGCAGCTGTGCTAAGGTGAGGCTCTGCAAGTAAGTCAGTTGGCTAATGGCAGCCACCTCTGAATCCCCCACGCTTTGTGCCCGGACACAAGGAGGCAACGAGTTCCGAATTGCTGGCTCGTTGCGAGGCATGGCAGAGGAAAAACTGGACCCAATTACTTCCAAGGTTTCCAAAAATCGTAGGCTTCCCATTAGAGCCCAGAATACCGAAGACTCTATCTTCTGATTTGCCTGGTCCGCTAAGTTCCTTGGATATGTCTGTATCCCAATCCGAACTTTCCTTCCAAATGTTTGGGGCACCAAATTAGATGCCGTGGGAGGCTTTTCCACATTTGCAGCAACATCTGTGATGGAGCAAACTGGTAGTGCTAATGAGAGCAGGTGCTTTAGCCTGGACAGAAGCTGGCACAAGTGACTCCCTATGCTTTCTGAGCTGTGATGGTGAGCTGCAGAGAGGTTGAGGTGTCTCAGGTTGCAGCAAGACACTACCAGGTTTTCCAGAATGCTACTGTCAATGTCATCTTCCGCTTTTCGAAACAAGGACTCTGGAGCCAGACAGTGAACGCAGCCACTGAGATTCAAACTGGTCAAGCTTTTAAGATCCTTCCCACCATTAATAACCCTCTGGATCAGGTGACCACCAGATAAGGTGCATCGGCTAAAGCTGAAGTAGAAAGGGTTGTTGAACTTCAAGTGTTGCAGGAGCCCAGAGCCATTAATCCAGGCTTTGGGCAATTGTAAAGCATCCAGACGTACATTTCGGGCCATAGAGTCCAGGAGGTTTTTAGTGGCTCCCGTCTCTGCAAAGCTACCTGGGGCAGAAATAAGGAAGGCGTGAAGGTTCTCAGGTGTCCGATCACTTAGCACTGCCAAGTACAGCCTCACCACCTCCTGATTAACGTAGCCAGGAGCCAGCCTGGCATAGAAGACGCGGAGGTTCTGGTAATGGGGCACATTGCTCTCACCTACCATTAGCTGCCCAGAGAGCATAAAACCTTCTCGCGAGCGATCAAGGATCTCAAAATAAAGCAGCAGTTTCTCAAGGCTAGTGCAGCATGGAACGACACCATATGACGGCGTATAAAGGGTTTGCTTCAATTCCAAGACACGGCTAAGAGTGGCTTTACACTCGCTGCTTAGCTGACTGGCATCAAAACCTGGATTTACATCTATCGCCAGGGAGCGCAGGTGCTGGAGCGTGGACAGCATCTTTGAGAGACGGAGAGAGGTGACGTGGCACCCAGACAAGTTCAGTTTTACCAGGTTCTTGCATCGTGTTACGTGATCAATAGTGGAGCTGGGCAGCCAATAGCACCCAGCCATGTTCAGCTGGTAAATCTCTTTTCCGATATCCCTCATCAGTTGCTTCACTTTGTCTTTGTTTACCTGTACTCAAACAAAACCAGATTCAATGAGATATATGGCAATGGTGTGTACTGACTCAGTTTCCCATCTGAAGATGGGGATAACAGTGGTTAGCACTTAGATTATGTGGCTCATCCAAAGGTCTCAGGACACTAGCACAGTCTAAGAATTATTATACTGCTGGTAGCTGGCTTAGTCTGCCATGCTTTGGACTCTAAGATTACACTTCCTTTAGCTTCTTAGTCTGTGCAGTTCTGCATTACTGACTGTGAGGCCAAATCTGTTCAGCAACTGATAGTGGAATGGAGGACAATCTCCATTTTCTAACAGTAAAGCTATTTCAGCAGAACTGAAACTCAAATTGAAAGGAGAATGTTTCCATTCTCCTTCATCCAGTTTCCTCTTTTGGCAATGAGTAAGAGAGGCTTCCCCTTGCCTGAACTTGGTGATACAGTCCTCATAAAATGTATCACCCTTCATTCCCAAGCTTTATTTTTGTTATAATGCATACACAATTTCTGGCTTAGCTGACTGCATGCCTGACAGCAATATGCACATGATTTTTTTGCACAACAACATGGAAAATGTATTTTGAGAAAATGGTAACTTTACACAACCACAGCTACAAATGGAAAGTCACATTTACTTTCATTTTAGCTTCCAGAAACACAGAGAAGATAGTTTTCACTGACGGTATTTTATATAACTAAGGGAGCACAGAGCTGTTCTAACAAAGCATTCTGGAAAACAAATGCTTTTATAAAACAGTTTATTGTTTATTTGATTTCAGAGTTCAAGAGCAGTTCATTTATGCAGACACATTGGAAAGTTCTATTTCTTGGCATTTTTTCAGAAGTCAGATTTGTCTTCATAGCTAACAGAAGAAGCAAGCTACTCTCCCCACCTTATAGTCTTTCTGAAGTAAAACTGTATGGGTTAGACTCTTGTCAAGGCAAAGCGTTGCGAGTTTCCTGCAGGTTCTCCTGACGTTCAGGACAAGGTCTGTGCAAGGGACATAGCTGAGGATGTGCAAAAGGATTTCATCTGAGAACTCCATCAAGTTGACGCCATTACTTTCCTCCTCGCTCTCCCCACTTACGATCTCCTGGGGGGGGGGGGGGGGGGGGGAGAAAAATAAAGAGGGGGGAGAAAAAGAAAAAAGAAAAAAAGAAAAGCTACTAGCTCAGAAACTTCAGCAAAGCTTGTGAGAAAACAGATACCCGAGTCTCATAAGGATTTATAAAGTGAGACAAAACAGAAACGCTTGAATCTTTAAGTACTTCCATCTGCATGAAGAAACCAAAAGCTTTCCCTTAGAAGACAATATGGAGGTAGTGCAAAACTTCACACAAAGCCACAGTACCTTCACTCGCTCTTTTGCTGTTGGCTACTTTAGAATGAGGAAAAAAAAGTTTACATTCATTCTACTTTTGCCACTTACTTTGCAATTGGAAAGTGACCGTCTCTGATTCTTTCTAAATATAATGCAGCAGTCTCTTTCTACATCTTTCCTCTAAGTAAGTGCCATCCATTTCAATAGCCTTAAGAGTTACATAACCATATGTGTGTGTGTGTATATATATATATACAAAAAACTGCAGTCTAGCATCAGATCACCATAGCTCTCTGCAACATGCTTACACCTTAAGCGTACAAAGCCACATGACTGACAGCTGGGCTCCAAAGGGGACACGAGAGCCCCTTTGCTCCTCCACCCCAAGCTGCCTTCCTTGGACACTCAGGTGACAAGAGACACCCCAGCAACCGCACCCCAAACCCGCCGGGACCACCTGACAAGAAGGCAACGGGGTGCGCACTGCCTTGTGTGGTGCAAGGACTGGACACGGCCCCCAGCCCACCCCACCGTGATGATGGCGGTTTCGGGGGGTGGCTGGGACTTTGGCACCATCTTTAATAAAACTCAAATTGGCATTAATGCCATGGCATCCCCTAAAGGGAAGGGGAGAGCTGGTCCCACCTCACAGCCCCTGTAAACCCCCCCACAGAGGCACCCCAGAGGAGGGCGATTTCGGCGCCCGTACCCAGCCCCGTTACACGGCAGCAGGCTCGCCTCAGGAACCGGGTCCCCGGGGTCTCCTCACGCCGCCGGGTAGCCCAGGCCGAGCCCCACGGGGAGCGCGGTCGCCGGCACCTCCCGGCCCCGCCGCCGCCA
>NW_008796063.1:8395107-8402282 GCF_000699145.1 Aptenodytes forsteri
GCTCCGCCATGATGGGAGTGGCGGGTCCATGTTGGGACCCCGCCTCAGTTGTGCCGCCCCCTCACGGTTTAGCCGTCTCTGAGGCCGCCCTCATCTTGAGGGCGGCAGCTCTCTGCCCCGAGCGGGTGCAGAGGCGAAATCCTGCTTGTTCAGAGCGCCTCACTCCCTCATCTCTGCCCCAAGGCCACCGGTGCTGAGGCATCAGAGACAGCTCGGCCTCCTCCGCCTTCGGTGGCTCCCAGCCACGGGCCCTCTGCCACCCTGGCAGCTGACTCACACCGGGCCAGCGCCCCGCAAAGCCCTGAGTCGGCTCCGAAAATGTAAATCCACCCTAAGGAGCCACAGGGCGCAGCGGTGACTCAGCGGGCGAGTGGAGGGCAGAGGGAGCCCCACCGGCTTTGCGGGACACCCCCGCCGGGCCATTCTGCAGCCCCCAGGGCTCTTGCTGGGTTAGCACCCTTGTTTTCCAGAGAAGCTGCAGAGCATTTGGGAGAAGAATCCTCTCCCGGTTCATGCTGTGGGCTGGAAGCAGCTGGGACATGGAAGACAGGTCTTCCCGTGAGCACTGAACATCAAACTGGGCTCTAACCAGGCTAAATATTCTAGGTTTGGCTGCAGGTGTGAGATATGATCCTTTGCTTCGCTGACGCACAGAGGGCCATGCAGAAGTCATACAGGGCTGCTGTGAGCACAGCCACTGCACACAGCAACATCCGAGGGGAGCAGCTGGCTCAGCACTGTTACTATTAGCTCCTCATCCCAAATCTCAAGTACAGACAGGACTGGAGCGCTGGAATTTCCAGTTACATGTATGCTTCGGGAATTTTGTTCATAGAAAATGTGTTTTGAAGATGACCCACAAAGGAAGATGAATAGGTTGCTGATTTCTTCCTACTTGATTGTTGCCATTTAAGGCCATGAATTAGATTAGGGCTAGACTGGGGGGTTTCGCTGAGAAATAGCAAGTGCCTCAAGTCTTGATTACCTATTTTGCTTCTAGGCCTGTGAGAAGGCTCTGGAGTTGAAGAGGAAAACCCCTCTTAGCCCTTAAATGAGGGAGAGCCTCAGTAAGAGACTCTGTACCTGCTTTGTTTGTCATGTGTTTATATTTAAATAGAAGGTAATGACAAATTAAATCCGGAGGCCCTTCAGTCAAGACCGACTTGTTTGACATCTGGGAAAAATACCAACCTACCATATTTGCAGTCATCAGGGAAAGCAGAGACCAGGGTGGAGGAGACCTGCATTTCCAATGCAAATGGTAAATAAAATCATCAGCAGGGACCGTAAGCAGAGTAAAAATCCTGCCCAGAGAGCCAGATCGGCTGGAGCAGCCTGCATTAGTACTAGCCACAGGTCCCTCCAGCCCTGTGGCGTCCATGGACCAGACAGCAGTTGACAACCCTGAATAAGAGCTGGGAACAGAGATAGGTATAAGAACCTCCTGAGGAGAAACCAGGCCTGCAGTAAGAGGAGCTGCACTTGGACTCATGATCCACCAAATAAATGAGTAATGTGGCGGTGTAGATAAGACATAGAGGTTGAATACGGGGCAGCAGGAGGACATCAGATGGACGGTAAAAGAGAAAGGAAACGGAACAGCTACATCGAACTCTGGCATTTCTCTTGATGGTCACTGGGAGGTGGCCAGATGGTGAGAGAAGAAACCCTCCCTGCTGCGCCTCGCTTCAGGAATGCTTTTCTCCATGTGGGCACTTGGGAGCTTTCTGTGAAGATGGGTTCAGTTCGGGGCTGGGCCATCTCAGGGCAGACTTTGATCGTCTAAGATGTTTTCTTAGCCCAAAGAAGGCAGGCACATACCATGCTGTCCCAGTCCAGGAAGGAAAACAAACAATTTAATGCTAGTATCAAGGTATTTTGCTCTGTATAAGACAAAATGTCTTAACTATTCAAGGCCAGACTGACCTGGGGATTTTATGGTTTTACCTCTGGAAAGTCTTGGGTCATTTCTCTCCTCTGATTCTTCTTAAGACTGATACAGTCTGGACAGTTCATCTTTTTGTCAGCATGACTAAAGCCCAGCTGGACTACAGTGGCCAGAGCACTTGGTAAGCTTGGGTGAATTGCTAGCTCCACTGCTGTAAGTGATTTTCAATACTTGATACGATTTAGCACAGTAAGGCCTGCTAAAGTAGATTACAGATGGGTATAATACAAGTCAGGGCAGGCCCCAGGTCAGCAATTCTGCAAAGACCAACTTCAAAGACCAGGACTCCTTCTGCCCCAAGCACAGCTGATAACCACAGTCCCATCCCTGAACTGATACCTCGGAAAGCCCATTTTCTTAAGCTGACACTTTGCACCCTCGGAGGGGACTTCTGCAAGGAGGCCAGTTTTGTTTGAATGCTCTGGGATTTCCTGGGACTTTTGCATGCAGCCAGCTGGCACCTCTCTTGAAGCAGCACACGCTCACTAATGAGAGAACGGGACCCCCCCCCCAGCCAGGGACCGTTTCTGGTCAACACTCCCTGACACAGCTAAGAGACAATGAGGCTCTTCAGGGCTAAATCCTGAGGGCCGCAACTGTCTCCTTTGCCAAGGACATCGCTAATTCCTGGCGGTAGCTTGATTCCATAAGCAGCTCAGCGAGGTGACTTTCCAGGTCACCAGCTAATTGCAGGTGAAGTGCCAGTGACTGTCTCCAGCAGGAGCGAAAGTTGGGAGCTCTGGAGGAAGAAAGGGCGTAAAAATGTGTTTGCTCAGCTCCCTATAGCTGAGCCAGCTCCCCCTGGGCAGCTAAAGGGAGGCGAGAAAGGGCTGGGTGGCTTGCAAGGATCTACGGCTGAATCCTGCCATCTCTGCAGCCTGAGAAATCCTGGTACATCACTACGGCTGAGCCAGATGGGGGGATGCGCTCAGCCTGGCCTGTGGGTGGCTGTTTTAAACCTCCTGGTCTCCCCACAACCCCTGGCTATTTGTGTGCTGGAGAGGAGGAGGAAGTAGCCAGGGGACTGATTATTCCCTAGACATCTCCTTTGAGCCTTGCTCATGGCTGGTGGCTTCAAGAGCCAGGACACGGCTAAACCGATTCCTCTACCGCCCTTCCTGTGACAGGCCCCTTGGCATTTCCCCACCTCTGTGAAACAGCAAGAGGCGAACTGAGCTCTCTGAAACGCGATGATGGAGAAACTGCGGTTAAAAAAAAAAAATCCCCCCTCTTCCAGCGCCTGGTGTTCCAGAGAGGAAACCACCCCAGGCTCCCCCCTGCTCGCAGGAGTCGGGAGCAGTGAGTAATGCTCGCAGGCTTCCCTGCCCGGCACCACATTCTTTTCTCCAGCATGTAATGGCCCAGAGGAGGAATAAACCGAGCAGTGCTGGAGCAGCCAGCAGAGTAGCTGTGCGTGCTGCGGCCTCACGCCGGAGAGGCATCATGAAGGGCTGTGAAAGGCTCAGCCTCGTTTTTTTTGGGGGGGCTGGTTGCCTGGAACAGCAAGTGAAATAGGAAGAAAGGAGAAAAAACACCCTGCAAAGTGTTAACTGATAGAAAGCTTTGCCTGCTGTGCTCTGGAGCATGAAAATCAGCCTGGTTCCCCTGCACCTGGTGGCTCTGCACCAGCCCATCACTCACCCTCTCCTTGTGCCCGCACCTCTCCCCATCTGAGCTGCTCTTGGCCCCTGGCATTTTGCTGCTCTGTGGTTTCTCCCTCACCACCACCATCATCTTTTCTGTTATGTCTCAACACATTTTTCCATAGCGATCAGTGGCCGTTTCAGGGAGGGCTGACGGCAGGACAGCAGACTCATGGACTGGTGCCCCATTTCCCATCATCTGTTCTTGCCTCCTGGTTTTTCTCCTGCCCCGCTCCCACCAGCTCCCTCCCCAGGGGCTGCCATTGCCTCCTCCTCACCCCATTTCCCCAAGAGTCCAGGTTATAAGCCCAGTTTGGGCCTTGCTCCAACATGTTTCACCTCGCCCGTTGCAAACTGGTGCTTCCAGTAACTTGTCTGGCCAGCCCAGTGTCTGCACCTACAGCCCTGCCAGGCTCCTACTGCACCCGGGGCTGCCGGGAGGGAGGCTGGCGAGATGAAGGGCAGAAACCGGCAGGTCCACCCTGAATACAGCATGATGCCGGAGCAGGATCAGGCCAGGCAGAGGATTAAAGAGCCAATGGAGCCTGTTCCCTGCCTTTCATCTGCTGTGAGCATGACACAATCACAGCCATTAGCTCTTCAAAGACAGGCAGGTTGGAGGAGCCTTGGGAAGCCAGCATGCCCGTGAGCGAGGCTCCAAGGTCTGGTCTGCCTGAGTTGGCAATATGGAGTGTCACTTGGCTTCACTCTCCCTGGTCCCTGACCTGGCAGCCTTAGTCCTCTCTGTCTCCTCCTTTCCACAGCAGTGGTTCCAGCTCCTGGGGCTCACAGGCTTTGCTGTGCCCAACAGGGTCTCAGCTCCCAGCACAGCTTTGTGAGGGTCCCGGCTGTGGCTGCTCCTTTTTGTGAAACTGGAGAACTTGATCCATCAGACAAGGCTGAAGCTTCACAGAAGGTTCAGAAGCCCGGAGGATGGGGACAGAGCCAAGAAGCCATGCAAACCTGCTTTCTGGCAGAGGCTGGGCTAGAGGCAGGTATCTGCACTGCCCACAGCGAGTCCTGTAGCTGTAGTTATCACTCACCATGCAAGAGCTTCCTCTCTCCCCACACCCTTTTCCCAGCCCCACCCCTGCCCAGCCATGTGTAACAGCCCAGTGCCCAGCTCTCTGAAGTCAGTTTTCCACTTCACAGACTTTCTCTTGCTCTCTCCTGAAAGCTGCTCCACCCAGCAAGCAGTTTGGCAGAGAGCACGAGTCTCCCAGCCTGAGCCCAGGCCTCCCTCCCAGGGCAAACCAGCAGCAGGACACACAAGCTCAGGCACCTGGTGCAGGGACAAGACAGGACACTGCCCCATAGGCCACAGACTAGTCAAAGGAGCCTTGGCTAAGGGAGAAGCCAGCCGCTTTAGTGTGATGTTTATGGCACCACCACCCCCCACCTTGCTTTCATCAGGCCAAAGCTAGTCATACTGCAATGCTAAGGAGACACACGAGGCAGTTGTATGCCCACTAAGCCCAGCTCCTCCCTATTGCACACACTGGCAGTATCTGGAGAGCTCCACAGCCCAGGGCAGCCTCGGAGACCTGCAGGTTTGGCAGGCTCAGCTCTTTCCCACCGTATCACCGTGAGCCATCTGGCTTGCACACCAGACAGCCCACAGCACCAGCATCCACCCCCAGTCAGATAGCTGACCTGTGCAGCTTGGCAAGGCTAGATCAGAACATGTAGTAACTGTCAAGAAGTGGCACAGAAGAAAGAAAAATGAACAATCAACACCAGTCAAGCCTCTATGGTGTGCACTTTTATTTGAACTGGTCTTAAGTCAGTGTACAGGTAGCCCCTCCCTCCCCCACATACTGGCACCACTTCTCCTAGACCCTGCGGGGGACTGTAAAGCCTTCATTCACATCTATCACTGGGGAACACAGCCCGCTTGCTTGACAAATCGAAGAGAAAAAGGATCAAGTGTGTTTTGTTTTTAAGGCGGAAAGATACAAAAAGACACTTGTTGGGTTACATAATTTACAGACAAGCAATTATAACCTAACACCAGTAACTGGCATCGGCTCCCTCCAAGCTGGGCTGCTGCCTTCACAGAGGCGAGTAACTTCCTGTAACAATGCATTATAACAATATTTGGAATGACTATTAAAAAAAGAAACAAATGTACAATCAAAGTCCTCAGATGCATTGTAGAACTTTGGGGGCGTTCGCTCCAACATGTTTCATTTTAAGACTGCTGACACCTTCACCGTTCCAGTTTTTTAATCCTGAGTCAAGCGCCAAAAAAAAAACAAATAAAGCCATGCCAATCTCGTCTTGTTTTATGCGCATTTATGGGTTTCGTTTCATCACAAGGGTGTGGGTGTTGGTAACAGTCCGGTTTAGAAGCATTTGCGGTGGACAATGGAGGGTCCGGATTCATCATACTCCTGCTTGCTGATCCACATCTGCTGGAAGGTGGACAGGGAGGCCAGGATGGAGCCTCCGATCCAGACAGAGTACTTGCGCTCAGGTGGGGCAATGATCTGCAGGGAAGAGGAGGAATCAGTCAGATGCACAGTATCGTACTACACTCACTGCCCACGCATGGCCCTGCAAGACAGAGCTGCCTAATTCCCTTATCTAGCCTTGGCCAAGATACCATGAAGTCCAAACAGGCTTAAGACAACCTCATACACCCACCTCCCTCCTTTGCAGCCAGTATTTACACTAATCCCATTATTCATATGGTTGGGTGGATGCCATCTTGTCCAGAGCAAGGCCATTAAGGCTGCACCAGGTACAGAAGTATGGTTTCTATCTTTTCTAGTCGGAGTTTAGCTTACCCCCCCCACCCACTCTGCATTTCAGCATTAACAGGGGTGCCGAGAGGTTCCCCCGACTCCATCCTACCTTGATTTTCATTGTGCTGGGTGCCAGGGCTGTGATCTCCTTCTGCATCCTGTCAGCAATGCCAGGGTACATTGTGGTACCACCAGACAGCACTGTGTTGGCATACAGATCCTTACGGATATCCACATCACACTTCATGATGGAGTTGAAGGTAGTTTCATGGATACCACAGGACTCCATACCTGTGAGGAAGAAGCAGCCTCAAGTCAGCAAGGGCTCAGACACAGGCTGAGGAGCTACTGTGGGCAACCAAGAGACTAGCAGCCCCTTCAGTGGGAAGGCACTACAAAGCCATGGCTCTGACAGGCTCAACCTCCTGTTCCACTGTCCCAAGCCCCTCACACAAACAGCTTTAGGCTGTATGGAAAGTGAGGCTAACCGATGGGACAGCCCAGACCTTGCTATGGACCAGCAATAACATGGTAACTGGCTGCCACGGTCTCCAGGTCACCCTTTACAGAAAAGGAACAGAGGGACACAGGGTATCCTAGAAGAGTTGGACTTACCCAAGAAAGATGGCTGGAACAGGGCCTCAGGGCACCTGAACCTCTCATTGCCAATGGTGATGACCTGGCCATCAGGGAGTTCATAGCTCTTCTCCAGGGAAGAGCTAGAGGCAGCTGTGGCCATCTCCTGCTCAAAATCCAGGGCAACATAGCACAGCTTCTCCTTGATGTCACGCACAATTTCTCTCTCGGCTGTGTTGGTAAAGTTTTAGCCTCTCTCTG
>NW_008796063.1:8402415-8404244 GCF_000699145.1 Aptenodytes forsteri
CAGTTTCTCCCTCAGCTGTGGTGGTGAAGCTGTAGCCTCTCTCTGTCAGGATCTTCATGAGGTAGTCCGTCAGGTCACGGCCAGCCAGATCCAGACGGAGGATGGCATGGGGGAGGGCATAACCTTCGTAGATGGGCACAGTGTGGGTAACACCATCACCAGAGTCCATCACAATACCAGTGGTACGACCAGAGGCATACAGGGACAACACAGCCTGGATGGCTACATACATGGCTGGGGTGTTGAAGGTCTCGAACATGATCTAGGGAGAGAAAAGAAGGGGTTGAGTCAACAGCAGAAACCAGGGTTCTCACTACAGGTCTAGACCAAGTCCATGCAAGTGGTTTTACTTTTGTCCCTAGATAAGAGACTTCTCTCTACTCCCCCTCGAAGTCCATGCTTATCTTGCCTGGCCTCCACCCACACCTGCCAGGTCAGAGCCTGAGCAGGGACACCACCACAACAGACCCATCCACATGTCACCGCAAGGAACAAAACAAATGCCAAGTAAACTACAGTACAGTCACTCAAGGCTGGTAAATGGATTAGTGTGTCTAGTCAGAAACAGCAGTTAGACAAGTTGCTAGTTCAGTCTCAGAGAAAGCCAGCTTAGAAGAGCAAACAAAACCTGTCAAGGTCCAGCAAAGAGGAGACTCAGGTCAGGAAAGGAAAACCCTGTAAAGATGGCAAAAAGGGAGAATAGTGGTGAAAGAGGAGAGAGGACAACATGGAAGAGGAGAGCTGGCCTGCAGCAACATCTGCTGTAGCTCCAAGCTCCAGAGTTTTACACACCTGTGTCATCTTCTCTCTGTTGGCTTTGGGGTTCAGGGGAGCCTCTGTGAGCAGCACAGGGTGCTCCTCAGGGGCTACTCTCAGCTCATTGTAGAAAGTGTGGTGCCAGATCTTCTCCATGTCATCCCAGTTGGTGACAATACCGTGTTCAATGGGGTACTTCAGGGTCAGGATGCCTCTTTTGCTCTGGGCTTCATCACCAACATAGCTGTCTTTCTGACCCATACCAACCATCACACCCTGCACAACAAAGAAAAAGGAGTAAGCACAGCTGAAGGGCAAGCCCCACTGGGTAGATAACCTGCTTTTCCTAAAGCTGGCTCTCCAGTTACTGTCCCTCTGCTGTCCCCACTCTTTCAAGAAAGGCATTGAGCCAACTGGTCCGACACACTGCACAAAAGCTCTGCAGGAGGCTGTATTCCCCACCAGTTGTGTTGCGGTGCAGAAGCCTCTTGTGTGTTATAAAGCCAAATAAAAGGGTTTCTTGAAGCTCAATGCCTCCAGGGGAACTGTTTCCACCGAAAGCTCCTCTCTTTTGTCCAATAAGGGGCACCCCAGCCACCTACCTGATGTCTGGGGCGACCCACGATAGATGGGAAGACAGCACGGGGGGCATCATCCCCGGCGAAACCGGCCTTGCACATACCGGAACCATTGTCAACAACGAGCGCGGCAATATCGTCATCCATGGCTGGCTGTGGAAGAAGAGGAGAGAAAGAGACATGAGCATCACCGGTCACACACCAGCCACCGAGCCCCGTCCTCGCAGCGGCAGGCAGGGAAGGGAAGGCGATGCCGCCAAGGCCTTCCCCACCCATTTCCTTCCTGCCGGCGCAGCACCGCTTCGCCCGGCGCCCGCTAGAGGGTGCGACGCCTTCCAGATTTCGGCACTGCACGGATTTGGGACAAAGGAAGTCCCTGCGCCCTCTCGCATTATTACCATAAAAGGCAATGGATGGAGCACGCCGCGCCTTGCCGGCCTCGCCCGCCACCAGCTTTTGGGGGGACACCGGCTGCCACCCCCCCCCCCACCCGCG
>NW_008796063.1:8404265-8404568 GCF_000699145.1 Aptenodytes forsteri
GCCCCAGCACCCCGCCGTGCGCCAGCCAGCAGGGCTTGACGCCTCACCAGGCTCCGCACAGCCCCTGCGGGTCACGCACGGAACTCGCCCCGGCACAGAGCAGCTCGGGGAGCCAGCGCCGCCCCAAACGCGCTCCTGCAGCCCCAGAGAGTCATTGCAAGGAGCCGCGGCGGGGTGAGCAGTAGCCACCTCGCCCAGCCCGCTAGCCAAGCGTGACTGGGGCTCTGCCCCATCAAACAGCGGCAGCACTGGTGGGATTAAAGCCACGGTCTTATGCAATTGCCGCCCGCCCCGAGGAGGTCG
>NW_008796063.1:8406123-8417923 GCF_000699145.1 Aptenodytes forsteri
GCCTTCGACCCTTGACCCGGCCCAGGCAATGTTGCGGCCGCCTCCGGGCACCGTTAAAGGCCGTGTCCCTAGGGCGGCCGCGATGCCTGGGAGAAGGAAATGCTCCACCGGCTCTGACTCGGGCGCTGAGTCAAGCGGGGGGCCCTGGAACCGCTCCCCATCTTGCCCCGGGCTGACGGGGGTCACCGCGGGAGCAGCGATTTGGTCAGATTTGGGCAATACTTGTTTCTGTCCTCTTTGATCCAAAGCTTGCCAGAGCAGGAGACGTGGCTGCTCCTGCCCGGGCCGCCTTTCTGCAATTCCCTCTTTGGCTGTTACGATCAAATACTGGTTGGAAATAAAGGCGAGGGCAGCGTCCGCGGAGCAGCAGGCAGCAGCGACAAGAGGGCTTCGCGTCTCCAGAGCATTGTGCGAACGCGGGCTGATTAATCAAGTTAATTAAGCAGCCCTGTAAGTAAAGTAGCAGCAGCCACTCGCAATCTGTTGCCAGTTGGAAGCATGCAGACTTCAGCGTGGGGACCTTGCGTGTCTAATCTCAGCAGTTTGAAAACAGCAATGACAGGGAAAAAAAATTAAAATCTGGGAAAAAAAATGCCAAAAATGCCTGTTGTCCATGGGACACCCCTCATTCGCCATCGCGAGGGTGGGCTGGGGGCTCCAGCCCTGCCATTGGGGTCTTGCAGCCCGTGACGGCAAGCTCTTTGTCACCAGGGAGCTGCAGAGATCACCATGAGAATGAGGATGGGGTCTGGAGGATGGGCCCCCTCCCCAAACTGCCAGCCGCCCTCCCCAGCAGGGGGTCTGGCCGAGGGGGGGACCCAGGCGTTATCATCCCCCCAGCATTGCTCCCTGCCGGGAGCAACAAAGGAGGAGAGCAGCAGGAGGAACCTGCAAAAGCCCACTGAGATGGAGATTTGCAATTACCTGGAGGGGGGCAGGGATTGGAGGAGATGGGACACCGGGGATGGATGGGAACACGAGGAGCAGCCCTTTTTCATGGGACGGCATCCGCTTCCCCCAGAGCACCTTGTCCAGGAGCTGGTGGAGGTGCCCCAAAACCCAGCACCATGGCTGGTCCCAGATGGGTGCTCCGGAGGGGATGGTGTGGAGAGGAGAGACAGGAGCCCTGTGGGCTCTGCTGGGCCACTCCAGGACCGTGCCTCATCCCTCAGGGCAGAGGTGGCCATGGTGATGGACCTGCCCTGCTAGGCCACACCGTGGCCATGCGTGTTCCCTCCACGCTGGAGATGGCCGTCGTGATGGACCTGCCTGCCAGGCTACCTTGAGACCATGCCATCCCCTCCACACTGGAGATGGCCATGGTGATGGAGCAGAGATACTCCAGCACATGGGGACTGTCCCCATGGGAAGCCCTCGGTGGAAGGGGACCCAGCCCAGGCGAGCTGGGGTTTCTGCAGGGCCGTGCTGGAGCAGAGCTGCCTTTGCACGGTCGTTTCCCCGCCACCTCAGGTGGATCGTGCAAGATCTCTGTATCGCAGTTTCCCTTGCAGTAAAATGGGAGTCATTGCTGTTAATTACCTACCTCACGGGGAATTAATTAATGTTTGTGCTCCACTTTGAAAAGGCTGATTATTAATTAGAAGATTATACGTCAAATAAGGGGAGCCACAAGGCATGGGTACAGCTGATGGCCCTTGTGGGTGTAAAGCGTGGTCCACGAACGTGCTGACAAGGGGTCTGCAGAAAACAGCAGGAGGAAAAAGTCCTACAATAGCCCTGGGGTGATGGGTTTGGGATGGGGAACGTTGGCAGGAGGTCAGGACCAGGTGGGGAGGCCACCATGGCTCAAGGGGGTCTCGGTCAGATGGACGGGGGCCTGCATCAGAGGGATGGGATGCTCCGTTCCACTGCATCCTGGTGAGCTGGTCAGGTGGAGCGGGGCTGGGGAGCCACGGATGCAAGACAGCCCATTAGGTGGGGAGGGGAATTACCGGGCAATTAGCATCTCTTGATTATTGGACTGAATCAGAAAGCAATCAATTCACCAGCATCCGGCAGGCAGAAACACCGGCCCCGCATCTCCTGGCTTTCGGGGGCAGTAGGATTTGGCCTCGGTGGGGATGGCAGGATGTGGTCCACAGCACATGGCTGGGTGCCACCGCTTCCTCCCAGCCTGAAGACACTTTGATAGCGAAGCCACCAGCCAGGCACCGTGTTCACCACCCAAACCATGCACGGTGTGACGGACCAAGCCGGCTCCGCTGGCCACGGCTCAGGGCTCTCCTCCCGTCTGCTCCTGGGGTGTTGCAAGACCCGAAAGGAGAGAAAGGGGAACCGAGCAAAGAGGTCCCTGGCCGTCGTGTTACCCTTGGGCAGACATCGCAGGTTCCCAAGTTTCCCTGTTTTGCTTCACTTCTCCCTGCTTGTCCTTGGCGCTCGGCTCACCCCGAGTCCGGATAAAACTATCCAGGGGAGGATCCTCCTGCCCTTCACTGGCTGATACAGCTGGGCTTGAATTTCTGCATTTGTGGGACGACAGGTGAGCTCTCCTTTCCACTCGGTTCTTCCAGCCCTTCCCCTAGAGCAGAAGTCCTTTGCTCACGCAGGGACGGGGTCTGCTGCACATTTGGGGAGAGGAAGAGGAAGGTCAAGGGGGGGGAAATAATCGCAGCAGCTTTTGGGGCTGGCTTGAACTTCTGCACATCCCCTTCAGCTCCTCCATCGCTGCCCTCGCCATGTGCTCGGGCCTCCACTCTCTCCCTCTTGATGTCATGACAATGAGAAAAAAGGTGGAAACTTCTGAAACCGGCTCAGTCGCTTTAAATCACGCTCCTGTAAAAATCGCGGAGGTTTTTTGGAGCGCTGCCTTTCCCCTCCCTTCCTGCTCCCCAAGGGGAAGAGGGAAAGGCGCCGGCCACATCCCCTATTTTGCAGGCATGGGGACCATCCCAGCACCTTCCTCTTTTTCAATTCATTCCTTGCAGCATCAGCTCCAACAGGAATTTGCAGGAGGTAAAATCTAAGCAGGAACCCCAGGCACAGGCCTTTGGAGGTGATGGCGATGCCTCATCGCAGCCCCCACCTCTCCCTTTATGGGGACATGTTCAGCATTAAAACCTGAAGCAAAACAGCCCCTGGCATTTCCTAACTCGTTGCATTGCATCCCCGATGCTAGCTCATCTCCAACGAGCTGCAGACTCTCCTCTCCCCCTTTAAGCATCACTCCCCACTCTCGTACATCCCTCCCTGAGGTTCCTGCTCCTTTGTATTGATCCTTGAGCTTTCTCTGATTTATCAGTGCCTTTTGCAGAGAGAGATGAAAGCCTTTTCCTCTGCAGACCTCTGTGTGCAAGGGACCGTTCTCCCTCGATCCGCTGTGTCTGCGGTGCATTGAGCATCTCCCCCATCCACAACGGATGTAAATCATTATATTGTATCATGCTGGAAAACTATATAAATTCACCGCTTTCCATCTTCGGGCCACCAATAGACATTCCGTGCCAGGTTTTGCTGAAGCTGTTGGAAAGGGCACAGCCCTGCCCAGGCAGCGGAGGTGGTAGAAGGGGACACGTGCCCGGTTTATAGCCTGCTGTCCCTGATAACAGGACTTTGCTGGAGGGGTTGAAGCTCTGAGCAGTGTTTTTTCTCCCCCCATTTCCCCAGCCGTGCCTGTCCTCGCTGCCTCCAGCCTCAACTCTCCGTGTCCCCGTTCCTTCCCCAGCCCCTTCATTGCACACCCCCGGGCTGATCCCTGCGCCAACATATCCAGATTATGACACTGGCCCCAGGGTCCCCCAGCCCACGCAGGCAGCAGGAGACCAGGGCTTCATTCCCAGCCTTGCAGGCAGCCGGGAAAGCGGATGGTCACTCCACTGGCGGGGGAACCACTCGGTGCCAGGGCTGGGCATCCTCTGCCTGGCTCCATCCTGGCCCCCAGCAGCCATGCTGCCCTCCCACCCTCCCTGGGCTGAGCTGGCTTGGTCAGAGCAGAGCAAAGCCCTCCCTTCCCCCACCGGTTGAATGTGCTGCTGGTGCTGTCTTGGTTGACCTTGACAGCAAGAGCTGATGAGGCCCAAGCGTTGAATTGTTTTCCGCCCAAGGTCATTCCTCAGCACAGCATGATTACACCGGCACAGCCAGACCCCCGGGGCGATGCTAGCCGGGCTCCCAGCCTCAGCCCTCCCGGCCGCCCCGCACATCTTTGGGGTCTGCTTCTCCCACAGCGATGGGACAGGTATAAGCTAAGCCCTATGCTGGCCTCTTCCCCCGGGGGGAGAGCTTCCCCGCCGGGATTGAGGGCGGTGGAGCAGCCCTGCCCCTCCAGCCAGGCCTGGCGTCAGCTTCAGGGGATATTTCCTCCAGCTAAAAACAGAAGGGGAAGAGAAAAAGCTGATGCTCCCTGGGCTTTCTCTGCAAGTCTCAGCCCTCTGGCCCTGCTCACCCCACCCGCATCGCCTCCCAAACACCACTGAATGACCCCTCCACCATGATGCAGCCCTGGGGGGGACTTTCCCACAAAGGATGCTCCCCGGGGTTTGGTTACCTGGCCCGCCAAAAGGCTCCCGCACGTGTTACACGGCACTACGCTGAGCCATACGGTGTATTTCAACTGCTTCTTAATTACTTTGAGAATTGATTTTTCTTGGTAGCTGACAATAAAGGCAGGGAGGCAGCTGGATGGAGTTTTCCGCTCGTACAGTACCTAGGAAATGAAACAGATCCTGGGCTACCCAAGCACGCCGGGAAATTCACTTTGATCTCTGCTGGGCTAATGGCACTTACCATCTGGGGGCTTCAAGCCTTTGGCAGAGGTGACCTGTCCCACCTCAGAGAGGGAAGGGAAGAGCGCTGACTTTATTTTCGGTGTGGGAGACGGAGGTGCAGAGAGTGGGGATGCCCATTGCCCCCGGGTTGCGAGGGCTCTCCCACCCATGCCAGGTGATAGAAAGCACTTTTGACTCTGCAGGCAATTCTGCTTTGGGTTTGGGGGGTGTAATCCCCATTTATCTCCAGCAACGGGGGTCACGTTGGCTTAATGGAAGAGAGGGGTCTGAGACAGCTGTGCTGTGCTGCTGTGGCAGTCCTGAGCGTCTGCAGACAGGGACCCCCACCCCTCTGGTGGTCCCAGACCCGCACTCAGCTCCTCTGCCCGCGGTCGCAGGGATGCTCGGGGAAGGGTGGGGTTTGCCCGTTCCTAGAAGGAGGGATGTGGAGGCACACGTCCCAGCCCCATCCCTGCCCAGGCTGGCCCCCGGCTCTGTTTGCGCAGCCGGTGCTGAGCCCTGATGCAAGCGGCTCGCCCCAGGCGGGGAGTCAGCAGTGGAGAAGTGGGTCCTGCTGTTGTCAATGCCCCATCCACTCCCCGTGCTCCTCCGGGTTAAAATAAACCCTCAGGGGTGATTCAGCCTGTACAGAGCACTCAGCCCTTTCACCAGAGCCACCAGAAATGAAACCCAGCTGCTGTCCGTCTCCCCCCACCTTGGCTCGCCGCCAGGGAGCGGGTGCAGGGGAGGAGGAACTGGGAGGTTTTCACCCCGTGCCAGGCAGACCAGGCTTGTTCCTGGTCCCCATGCAGGGATAACAGCGGGGTGATGCCACTCACGATGGGCAGTCGGCGGGGGAAGGAGAGAGCCCATGTGCTCCGCGGGGTGATGCCGCTCTCAACCAGCCCCTCTGGTCCAGCTCCCGCCGAGATCTGCAGCAAACCCGAGGGCAAGCCGGTGAGCTTGCAACGATATCATCCCTCCAATATCATCCACAGGCCACTCTGCATACAAACTGGGGACAAAAGGAAACCACCGCCACAAAGCCTGTGTGCAGAGGCACTGATCCCTGCTGCATTTTATTACCCTCTCAGCCCATTGCCCCCTAAGTTTCCATCCTTCACTCAGTATTTCCTTGTGTGCTTTGTTTGGCTCATTTCACACATTCCTGCTGGCAGGAGATAAGATCTCAAGAGACAGGCAAACAAAAGCCGTGGGTGCCATGTGCTGACTGTCACTCCCCTTAAGCATTCAGGTACCCTGCCGGCTCCTCACCAGCTCTGACCTGGGACTAGCGAGGACACCCCGATGTTCATCCCACTGCGGGCTGGTCCGTGGGACGGAGATCCAGAAGGAGAAAGTGTGAAGGGACTTGGGTGGTTTTGTGAGTTGTCAGGTCCCTCCTGCTCCCGAGGAGGAGGACAGGAGATCTCTGCTCTCTTCTGGCACCGGGGTCCCTTTGCCACCCTTGGGTGCCCTCTCCACTGTCCCACGTGGGTGATGTGTGCACAGGCAGGCGTTGAGCCCCTCTGGGGTGGTGGAGGCGTTATCAGCTCTGAGAATATTTGAAAAATGCGCTTAAGTCCCATTAAAACCTCGAGGGCTCGCTGGTGGCACTCACCGGAGCAATGGTACCGCCCTGGGGACTCCCCGCCTGCCCTGGCCCAGGTGACCCCAAGAGGCCCCGTGCTGGCATGTGCAGGATGGTGTATGAACACACCCCTCCCTCCTCCAGCCCCTAACGATAAATGGGGTTAAGACATCCATGCTCCTGCTCTCTTCCCTTCCCCACACCAGAGCCGGAGCCGTGCAGGGTTGCAGAGGTGGCTTCCAGACCTCCTCCATCGCTGGAGTACCACGGGCAGCAGAGCTGTAGAGGAAGCCAAGCAGATAGAGGGGCCACCAGGGCCACAGTGGGGCTCAGATGGAAAACGGGCTGAGACATGAAGGGTGACTGTCTCTACAGCTTTTCGGCCCAAGGAAGAGGCAAGCCAGCAAGCAGAAAACCAGGGAGTGATTTTCCTACCAGGGCTTTGCAGGAGACAACCCCAGCCTGGAGCCCCCTTGGTCCCAATACCACACCCTGTGGCTGTGAGATGGCTGCACGGTACTTTCACTCGCTGGGAGCCCTTGTTCTTGTTTTGCAAGAGCTCGGGGGGGGGGGGGACAAGCAAGAGGAAGACACAGCAATCAGCCACAGTGCCAGGAATGAGGAAGCCCCGAGCACGGGGCAGCTCTAGCCCCAGCGCAGCCTGGGCTCAGTCCTCGTGACAGCCCGGCATCACCCGGCTCGGGTCCCTCGCTCAGAGCTGGCTCAGCGGGCAGGGGGGCGGCTCACCCAGCTCCATGGGGACCACAGCCCCCTGCCTGGACCCTGCACCCTCTGGGACCGGGAAAGGTTTTCTCCTGCCCATTCATCAAGGGGCACATCACTCCACAGCCAAACCCAGATCCCTTCCCTTGGCTTCTTCCTCTGCCGCCGAGGTCGGCGAAAGGAGGAGACATGGGAAGGAGGGAGGTCGGGATGGCGAGTACCCACCCCTCTCTGGGCATGCATTTTAATGAATGCAGAGTGGCCGAGGGACCGACCTACCCAGCAGCTCTTAGCACAGCCACCAGCCTGGGTAAATAAGCCTTAAATGGCAAAACCTGGCCCTGTCTCTGCGTAACCAGCCGGAGAAAGAGGCAGCGGAAACCGGAAACCAGAGAGCAGCTGAGGCCCGCCGCACACCGCCCCCCCTCCATCGCTTCATGAGCCCTAAATTCACCAGGAATACACCTTAGAAATGATCCCCTCCCTCTTCTGCCCCGTCCGAATGGCGGGGGTGTCCTCTTGCGGGATGGGTGCCCAGGATCATCCCGTGCCCCCGGATCATCCTGCACCCCGATTCCCCGGGCAGGCACGGGGAGGAAAAAGGTCTCCATGTTTCCCCTCCCTCGTGCATCAGCTCAAGAAACAACGGACAAGAGCCCCCCCAACCCCCAGTCGCTGGTTTTGCGTGTTAGCATCCAGCAGATGCTGGGACACAAGTTGCTGAAGTGCTGCAGGCCTGTGCTTGCTTCCAAGATAACCCTTCGTGCTCAGCAGTGAAAACATTTCTGAGCTCCCGAAGTCTCCATGTAGTGGGATGGAAAGGAGCTTGGATGCTCACTCATCTGGAGATTTCTAGGTGCCCCCTCGAGTCCAGCTGCCCGTAAAGGAGAGCCACCAATCTGCCGGCAGCCTGAGCCCCTCTGCAAGGTTGATGCTCTCCATTGGGTTGTGGGCGAGGGGGGGTCTCAGTGCAGGACAAGCCCAGCAGCATCATGAACTTCCTCCCATAAATCACCAGTCCCACCTAATGAACTCTGCGCTGGTGCCCGGCGTGTCGGGAGCTCCCAATATTTGCTTTGGCTGGTTTATTGTCCATCCCATTTTTTTTGGATGAACATATTTCTTACACTTGGTCTAATCACATCCTGATAGCGAGCGGGTAGCGGGCTGTCAGCAAGCTGCTCCTGGCAGATGCTGGGGTGGAGAGCAAGGTCCTTCGCCCAGCTGCTCCCATGCATTCACGTCTCTGGGATGGGACAGACAGCCTGGAAAGCTGCGCGATCCCAATGCCGAGACTTGCTGCGTTACCATTTCCCAGCACGTTTCTCCATGAGCGCTCTGCCAGCAGACTCGCTAGCTGTGACATCTCGTTAAAGCAACCGTCCTTGGGGGAACTGGCTTGTACACAGGAGCTCTGGTTTTGGCGTTGCCCTTTTCCTTCCCACCTTCAGACGGGAGCGAGGACCACGCAGTGGGAGAAGACCCGTCCGTTGGGATACACACAGCAACTCCCCTTGCTGCAAGGGAAAATCTGCAAAGGGAAAGTCAGAGGGAGAAGTCTGCACACATCAAAAAGAAACAATCTCAGCAAAGTCACGATTGTTTAAAAACCACAGACAGTCGCCTCCCTACAGCTCCTATTGAGCCTGCAGAGGAGATGGGTTTCTCCTGTGCCAGGACTGGTTTCCGAGCTCGCCAGCCCGGTGGGGATGAAGCTTCACCCGCCAGCCCCACTCTGTCGCAGGGTCCCCACCCCAGCGGGCCGGGGGACGGGGAGTCGCAGCATCCGCAGCCCCTGGACTGGGAGCATTTCCTCCTTGAGAAGAAGCATGGAAACAACCTGGAAACTGGCTCTGGGTGGATTTAATCCCATCTGATTTCCTCTTCTGTGAGCTTCAACCAAGTCTTCTGAAATTGTTTCCACTCCTAAATAATAAGAGATGTTTCCAGCATGGGATACGCTCTTCTTCATCAAATAGGGAAGCACCAGCCCCTTCATCTCCCTCTGCTACAAAAGTCCTGAGGCTTAAGTTAAATAGGACACAACCAACCCTATTGGGTAGAGACCTAAATCCTGTAATTCTAAGCTCAATTTTAATTCTAAGCCCCAACAAATTCGGGCTGTGGGGGACCAGCAGTGTAATCGATCCCTGCAGCCATCCAGCACTTTGCTGTCCAGGGTGGTTGATTTTCACCATTAAAGGTGATGCCACCACCAGCAGTTGGCTGTTGTCCTGCATCACTGGGTCACCTCCGAGCTGCTTCCCATTGCTCAGTCTTGCAGAAAAATCACATAAAATCAGGCTCCGCGGACGGAGACCCCACAGTCTGCATGGGAAGGGTTTCCTCACCTCCAGCCTGCATCTCTGCTGCTGACGGTTCAGCCCAGGATTTCTGCCACCAGTCACTGTGGCCAAGGAGGACAAGGTGGTCCCTTCCTCTCCCCCTTGCCCAGTTGTATCTCCTCTAACTTCTTTTCTCCAGACAGATAAGGGGAAGGGGAGGTTCCCTGCAGCCCAAGCGCTGGGGATGCTCAGCACGTTTCTAAGGCAGGTGAGGCTTTTTCCAGCCCATCACAGCTGGGTCTGGAGCTCAGGTCTCCCAGCCCACCTCTACCCTGCTTTATTTCTAGTATTTCACACACAGGAGGTTTGAGCATGACCAGCTCAGTGAGGAGAAGAAAAACAAAGATGAAAAAGTTCTTTTGAACCCCTTCACCCTATCTTTTTCAAGCCTCAGAGAAGCTCAGCCCCTCTCGGCATGAGCTCCTGGTCCTGCGGGGACCTCATTGTCCCTCCAATGCAGGCAGCAGAACCAAGCCATAAAAAAAAAAAGGACTCTGAGCCCCTTCTCCATGGTTTTATTTTTCTGCCAGCAGCTGCCAGGAGCAGTCATGCTGCTCAAGGAGGTCGGATGGTATTTTTTTCCCCATGGGTTGTCTTGACCCAGGGTTGAGCGAGCCCTGCCCTCCAGCCAAACCCAGCTGCCAGCAGCTGCAGCCGGGCTGGGCCCCTGCGGGGCTGCGGGGACCGTCCTCCGTCACGCTGTTCCCACAGTCCCAGCCTTCGAAGGTTTCACCTTCTCTGAGGCGGAGCAGTGCCTAATGACAAGCGAAGGATGGTGCCACACCTGCAGAAAGCCATTTTTGGAAGGACACCT
This sequence comes from Aptenodytes forsteri, assembly GCF_000699145.1. Taxonomy (NCBI): domain Eukaryota; kingdom Metazoa; phylum Chordata; class Aves; order Sphenisciformes; family Spheniscidae; genus Aptenodytes; species Aptenodytes forsteri. Next base: position 8,416,321 of record NW_008796063.1, read on the forward strand.
GGGGAAGAAATGATTCCCATGTTGCTGCTCTGTAATTAGCGTTAATTACTGGGGCTTGTGAAACCTCTTCCCCATTTACTCCAGGCAGCACCTGACGGAAACTGTGGGAATCCCGTCCGGCTGAGTCAGCCAGGAGCCAGGGAGGGGACGATGGGCCCCCGCTGGATGCAGGGACGAGTCCCTGGGGTCCTTCCCTCTGCCCCCCAGCCCTGGTTTTGGCCAGGGGGCTGCAGGGCTGGTTAATACACCAAAGGACAGCCGAAGCTCATCCATCGCGCCCTTCCCGAGAAGGTGCTGAGGTCCTTCCCCAGCCAAGGGACAACCTGGGACGTCCCGTGGCTGGGGGGTCTTGCATGTGCTGCCCTTTAAAGCATCCTTGCTCCCCAGCCCTGCCTCGCATGGCAGAGCAAGAGGGCTGGCCCCAGCAGCACATTTCCTTGGGTATTTGCCTCTACCCCAGCTTGTTGCCTTCAGCAACACCCCAAGGTGTTATTATAGACCGGGTGAAAATCCACCCCAAAAGCCTAACCCCAAGCAGCTGCTCCGTCACCACCAAATGGCAGGGTACCACTGCCTGAGTCACTTCTTCTTTACTCTTTTTTTTTTTAATATTAATAATTCAAATGAATCAGGACATTTCATCACCCGGAGCCGCTTCAGAGTCATCTCACCCTGCCCCAGTGACTCCTTGGTGGCCTGGGGCTGGGGAACACATCCAGCCTCCCCCCAAGGCGGGCCGGCTGCTGCAGCCTTGCCCCCAAACCAGCAGTGTTTGGCTTCAAAATAAAATGATAAAACAAGAGGAAAAACTCCTCCCCAGCCACAGGGGCTGTTTTCTCCCCGGCTGCTTGCAGCAGCTCAGGGTGCTCCAGCATCCTGGGGGGGCCAGGGGTGACCCCAACCACCACCCCCGGCTGGGGGTCCCAGTGGCACAGGGCATCAAAATGGGGGTCCCAGGGACAATGCCTGGGTGTCCTCCAACTTTCCGCACACCATCGCTGCTGTGACCCCCAGGGGTGGCCGTGGCCCCCATCCCCCATGCGGGACCCCCGTCCCTCCCCAGGGACCCAGGCGTCCCCTCACCCTTCCATTTGACCTAACCTCCTGTCCATAAATGGAGAGGTTTGAGAGCGCGTCCCCGGGGTGGAGGAGGAGGAGAAAAAAGGAGAATAATGCCAAGAATGCAGGACACAACATGAGGAGCCCAGTCCCGGCCCCCCGGTGCGGGCTGGGGGCTATGGGGGTGGCTGCCCCGCATGCCGGGGGAGCCTGGCCAAAGCCTGGCCCCTGCCCCGTAAGCCACCCCGGCCGCTGGCAGGAAAGGTGCTATTTTTGTTTCTCTTTCTCTGCATTTTTCACCAGCTGGGGACTTTCCAGGGCTGGGCTGCCCTGTTTCCACCTCAGCCCCGAGGAGCAGCCCTGGGGTGCAGAGCGGTGTCCCCCCCCACCCCGGGGTGTCCCTTTGCAGCAATGTGTCCCCTGCAATGCTGTCACCTTGCAGCAACACGTCCCTGTGCAGATGATGCTCCCACCCCTGCAGCGGTGTCCCCTTGCAGTGACATGTCCCCCTGCAGAGACACGTCCCCCCACTGCCCCTCTCCCC
>NW_008796063.1:8418106-8418418 GCF_000699145.1 Aptenodytes forsteri
CCCCCGGGTAGGGGGAGGGGGCCCCCCCCCCCCCCCCCCCCAGCCACACTCTGCCCCAGTGTCTCGCCACCCACCCTGCTCCCCAGCCACCCTGTCCCCAACCCGGCAGTGCCTGTCCCCAAGGTCAGGGTGGATCCCTTTGGGTTCTCTCAGAGAATTGCTCCAGTGGCTCACTCAAATCCTCCATAAAAGGAAAAACAGCCGGCAGGTAGCACTGCCAAACTTAGTCATCCCCAGTCCGGCAGCGCTCGCAGCTCCGTCAGCAGCAATTTCCTCCCCGCGCTCCCCTCCATGCGGGGGGGGGGGACAGGG
>NW_008796063.1:8419061-8420335 GCF_000699145.1 Aptenodytes forsteri
CCCCCGCAGTCCCGCCAGCCCCTATCCCCCCCCCCCCCCCCCCACCAGGGGGGGGGGGGGGACAGGGAGGAGCGGCTCTGCCTCGGCAAACGCCCCGTGCCGAAAGCACCCTGCGCCGGCCACCATGCGCCGGGCTTGGCCGAGGGCTGCTGCTGGACTCGCCGGGCTTGGGGGGATGCTGCCATGGTCCCACATGAGATCCAGGGGGAAAATGCACACCCTGGGGCCAGGCCTGGGGAAAGCAGAAAGCTCGGCACCTGGTGCGGTGGTACCGCAGTCGGTCAGGCACCAGAATCTCACTTTCTGAAAAGAATTTGGTCTAGAGGCACGGAAGTGTAAATGCACCTGGGAGCATCTTGAAGCACCTGGAGTTTGGTGGGCGAAGCCTGTTCGCTGCCCATGGGACAGGCATCGCAGAGCCCATCAGAAATATAAAGGACCTCCAGTCCATCCAGAGCACAGGGACTGGATCCCGGTCCCATCCTGGTGCCGGGCTGGCACCAAGGGTGACCCCCAAGCTGGCCCATCCTTCCCCAGCCATGCCCGGGGTGGGATGTGCAGCATCCCTGGGTCTCCCCCGTGCTGCATCCTCCAGCCCTGTCATTTCCCCATGGAGGAAGCAGGGCTGGTCGCCCGCTCCGCCCTGGGGTGGTTTAACAAGCCCTCGAGAAGCGACCGGGGCTCAGCGCTGCCACGGCTCGGCTCATCCCTGCCAGGGATTGCCCGCCTGATGCATTTGCCCAGGATTACATCACAGAAGCAAATGCCCCAGGGTGCGAGGGAGGAAGCGGAGTTTTCTCCCACCGCCCTGGGAAGCAACCCGGCTGTTGGTCCGGGTGGCCGTGTCACCCGCGCATTCCTTGTCACCTTGCCACAGGGACATGGCAGTGCCCTGCGGTTCGGAGCCTTCCCCCAGACCAAGGGGCTGGGAGGGGATCAGGGTGGTGGCATCCCTGCCTGCGTGATGGGGCAAACACCCCAAAATACTCATGGGGAGGCCAAAGCAGCTAAGGGGCAACAGCCAACCCTGCAATCGCCCCAGCAGCGGGATTTCAATAGGGTTCTCACTCCAGAGTTTTCCCAAATCCTGGCTAAACAAACCCACCCCGGACAGGCAGCCCCCCCACCATCCGCCCCGTCCCCTAAATTCCCCTTTTGCAACCGGTTCCCTGCACGGGGCAGAGGAACTGACGACGACCCCTCAGCTCATGGCTTCACTTGGGGAGCGAGACCTGCCCCTCCCGGCCGTGCTCAGCTGGCACCGGCTGGGGGGG
>NW_008796063.1:8422305-8426990 GCF_000699145.1 Aptenodytes forsteri
CCGGCTTGACAGCCCCTGTAATGGGAAGCGAAGGCAGCGGTGGGATGGAGGGGCGGGGGAGGCGAAAGCCCCCCACCCCCGGCTCCCATTGCCACCGGTTTCACACCAGGAGCTCCCGGGTTTGCTGAGCCGGAGGTCAGATCCGGCACCTCTTTGCAGAGCACATGGGAAGTCGCGCTCAATTCAACAAGCGGCTCCAAATTTTGGGTGTCCCCCACCCCAGCCCTACCATCCCTCTTTGCAGACCCTGCAGGAAGGACAGTCTCTGTTTTCATCCCAGATGTGGTTTTCCACGTGCTGGATGGCGAGCACAGCTGGGCCCCCCCTGCCTGTGCAGGCATGGATACCTGCTCCCCCTGCCTCAGTTTCCCCACATGCAAAGCTCCCTCCAGCCTCACCAGGGCCCTAAAAGGATGCATGGGAAGCCCAGATACTAAGGGGAGATGGGCATGGATGTACCTAAGGAGAGAAGCGAGGGGCTGCAAGGACTCCCGGGCTGTCCAAGAGCCAAAATCCTGGTCTGGGATAACACTCCCTTCCCTCCTGCAGCCCGGAGCACCCCTGGCCCTACAAAAGCACAACCTGCCCCAAGCGAGAGCAGGGAAGTCTCTGCTTGCCCCAAAGGCTCCCTCCTCCCTTCCAGCAGCTGTTCTCCACCAGCAGGTCAGCGGCCGAGGCAGCACGGTCCCATGCGCCGGCTGCCAGCAGTGCCACCGGGGCAGGCAGTGCCATGGGCTGCAGACCCCCCATCCGAGGGCGGCGGCTGCTGCTGCTGGGGGGGGGTTGCAAGCATATGAGAAAATGCAATGGGGAGCAGGATATTGAGTCACTTGGGGACCCAATTCACCTCTTTCCGCCAGCTCCCCCATTTCTCATCCCCACGGCTCAACAGGAGCCCCATTCCCTCCTGCATCCAAAAACAGAGGGGGGAAACAGTGCCCCAAGGAGGCAGAGATGGGCCCCCCCAAGCCCAGCACCCACAGGAGGCAGGAGAGGGCTGGGTGGGAGGTGTGGGGCTAATCCCCAAAGGCCCTGTTCCTAATCCTGACTAATGGACTCTTTTCACCATCAACAATGGAGTTATCCATCTGGAAGGGGATCTCTGGGCCCAGGAAGGCACAGCTGGTGGGGGCCGTGCCTGGGCAGGGAGGTTTGTGTCCACCCCCCTCCTCAAACTGCTGCCTCCAGCCCCTTCCCTGAGCCAAAATCCCAGCCCCCACCTGCCCCAGTGCTCCCCGCTGCAGGTGTGTGGGTGTGGGTGTGGGTACATGCACTGCTGCAGCCCTGCATCCCACCCCAGGGTGCCCTGACACCTCCACCAAGGAGTCAAATAACCACCTCACCCCCCTCCAAGCCACAGGTTGTAAACACTATCCTTCCCCCTGCCCCTCTCAGCCTTTTATAGGGATCCCGGGCTTCCCAGCTGGCTCCTATTACTGCTCCTATTACTGCTACCTTGTCCTTAAAGAGATGGGCCCCCCTGCTCTGGGGGTGTCTCGGGCAAACCCCCCGGTCCTGTTAGGGTTTGGCCTTGGTTTCTCTCCAGGTTGAGCCTCAGCCCTGTCACCTTGCTTGGAGGGGTTTGCACACAAACTCGTGCACCCGCAGGGTGCAGCCCCCAAGGGGATGGGGGTCTCGGTGCCAGCCCCCCTGCAACAGCATCCTGCAAAGGGTGCCCATGCACCCACCCCAAAGCTGGCCTTGAGCCTGCAGAGAGATGCTGGGGTGATGGCAAACGCAAAAACACGAGCTGCCTCCTCCTCCTCATCCCCCATCCTGAGCGGCTTCCTCCTGGCCTGCTCGCCTTATCCCCCATTCCTGATGTCCCTCCCTGCCACCATCTGACTCATTTGCAGCCACTCCAAGGCTCTCCATCCCTCTCATGTCCTCCTTGGGATGCGCCGTGCACCATCCCAAGGTGAGGATGGAAACAACATGTTGTGTCTGATCGCAGCAGTGCTGTGCGGGGATGGGGACCGCCATCCCAGCCATGCTCAGACCAGCTTTTTGGCACGCTGCGGGTTTGGAGAGAGCAGCCGAGCCCTGGGGATTCAGGCAGTGCTGTTCCTCCGCCCACCAAACCCTTTGGCAGCCCCGGATGAGGCCACGAGCGGAGACGGTGCTGGGGCCATGCATTGGGCACGGTGCATGGGCCGCAGCAGGAAACGTGGATCTGGGCATGACTGAGTGAGAAAACCAGAGCAGAAAGGAGCTGCTGTCGCAAGCTGAGTCACCTGCTCCGCCTGGCGCTGCCGAGCGGCTGGGGCCGTGTTATTTTGGAGAGCTGTGTGGGCAGATGCTGATAACACACTTTCTTCTTCCCTGCAAATTCTTCGTGCTGACTCTGTGCTGCAGTGGGGAATTAAAAGCGGGGACGTGCACTGGGCAACGGGGCTGGCACTGAAGTCTTTCCTCTTGGCCTCCTGGTTTGGGTCGTGGCTGCGGCTTAAGTGCTGACGGGTGCAAGCTGCAGGCGAGAGCTGAGGACGTGTGTGCTCGTTGCACCTCTGGGCAGCGGCACCACCGTGGCTTCCCCTGGCATCACCCTCCTGCCGCCACGGACAGACCCGACCCCCACCCTGGCCAAAACCTCTGTGCCGGGAGCAGCCTGGGGGAGGAGGGCAGCCAGCATCGCCCGCTGCCGGACGCTCCTTTGAAGTGGTTTTGGGGCCAAAATTCACTGCCGGGCTGCGCATGCGTGGCCAGCAAGAGGCAAACACACTGCGACATTGCCCGCGGGTCGGGGCAGGAGGCCTGGAGAGGCACTGCAGGAACCTGCCACCATCACACGGACACAGCTTATTTTTCCCCCTGTAAGGGACTACAAAAAGCCCCCAGGGCTCTCACACCCTCCACTTGCAAAATGTGCTGCATTTTGCTGCAAGATGGGCAGCAAAGAATGGACATGTCCCTATTTTCTTTTTTTTCCTTTTTTTTTTTGGTCTTTTTTTTTAAAGGCTGGAAAGCATCCCCTGCTACCTGATTATTTTGGCCCACAAAATGCCGCGTGTCTCTCATCTGTTGCTCCTGGACACTTCCATGGGGTTACGGGTGCCCTGGCAGAGCCCCCAGGGACCAGGCAGGGTGCTGGATCCAGGACAAAGAGCATCATCCCCGCCGCCGAGGTTAATAACTGCTACACAAAAGGTCTTTTAAGCTTTCCTAATAAAATTCATCCTCCTGCTGGATGAACCAGGGTCCGGCCTCCATCCCACCTCCGCGGGGTCCTCGGGGGGAGCTGGAGGAAGGGGCAGGTTTTCGCCTTAGCTTCTGATAATGTAAAAAACACACCAGAAAACAAGCTCGAGCAGGAAGAGAGGGACTAAGTCCCCAGCCCAGGCCCAGGACTGCCCGGCCATACGTGCTTTCCTGTTCACTTTCTTCCTTCGTTTGTTTGAGCCTTGCCTATGCCCAACACCCAAACTGCTTGAAACGGGGTGCTTCAAGCATTTCCATCCCTTATTGCGCTCTGGATGCAATTAAATTAGGCTAACAGGATAAACCCAGCTAATAAAGCGCCGAGCAAGCACCATGACCTGTACCATGACCGCTCCCGACGGCTGCGAGATGTGGGGACACGTCTGAGCCCCGACGATGCTCCACCACTGTCCCTTGCTTCCCAGGTCGTGGGGCTGAGCAAGCCCCCTCGGGGCAGTATCCCATGGGAAAACTCCCCCGGAGCATGATCTGCCGCTCCCAGCTCCTCTCTTAGGGCTGTCCTTTGTTTTCCCTGGTGCTGCTGCTTTTTTTTTAAATACTGCCTAATACAATTTTAATGAGGCCGGGGCGCCTGCCAACTGTCGGGAGAGCCGCCGGAGAACCTCTGCTGAGCTGCCTGGTGGCATATGGCAGCGAGGCCGGGGCAGCCGGGCACCCCAGGGTGTCCCCCATGGCCCCCAGTCACAGCAAGGGACACGTCGGGGTCCCCTGGGAGATGCAGCCTCTGGTCGGGGTGTTGGGTCCATGCCTGGGGCTTGTTCCTGGCCCCGGTCTTGTGGTCCCCAATTGCCGGGTGGTTTTGGCAAAGCCCTTTATCCCACCGGAGGACAGCTTGCTGGGCTGCACAAGGTCACCCCGTCCTGCACGAGGGCTCCTGTTGTCACCAAGCCCTGTCTCGCTTAGGGACGGAGGTGGCTGGAGAAATGGTGGCCACCTGGCAATGTGGTCCCCAACCTCTGCTGAGCCCCCTCCGCAGGGTGAGGAGGGTACCTGCGCTGGGGAGGCTTCCCAGGCCAGCCTTGGCCATCTCGCAGCCGCTGCCACCACCATAAGGGACATTGACACCCCCGGGACATCTGTTTGCAAGTGCCAGCGACACCGAGATGGGATTCGCAGTGCACGGGGGTCCCGGGGGAAGCAGGCGGCCGTAAGCCAGCCCTTGTCCCCTGCGCCGTCATGGTGCCACTGGAATGAAAACCTGCGAGCAGCCCCCTTGCACAGCCTAAAGCATCCCCTGGCTGCTGCGCCTCGGGCTGCTGGCTCTGCCTCCACGCTGCCCCTTCACCCGGGGACGTCTCCCGCTGCTCTGGGACGGCTCCTCTGCCCGCCTGGGGGACACAGGGATGAAACAGCCCATTGCACCCCAATAATGTTTCACCAGACATTGCCATATGCTGCGTTTACCGTCTGCCCCCCCTCCAAGCCCCTCTGTGCCTGCCATTGGCACCCAGGCGGGCGCGCACCCC
>NW_008796063.1:8427398-8429490 GCF_000699145.1 Aptenodytes forsteri
GCTTGCAGGAGTGGCGGTGGGAGGGCTGCGAGGGGTAGGGTGACCTCAGAAGCGTTCAGTCATGGCAGCTTGCAAAGACGATGGGAAATGCAATATATAGAGGGAAACCCAACGCTTTTCTTGCTGCTCCAGCGCACCCAGCACGCACGGATGCACATAGGAGATGTGTTTTGGCCGCTGCATCCCCAAGCTGGGGCGGCACTGGTACCCCTTGCCACTGCAGTGACTTGTAGGGATGTCTCAGACAGCATTTGGGGCTCTCCCGTCCCCCCCAAGCAGAGGGTGCAGGCAGGGCGGGTGCAGGCAGGCTGCCCGCTCAGCGAGGGCAGGCCCTGCTGAGCCAGGCAGTGCCAGCTATCCACGCCGTGCTGCTGGGCGGTGGGGAGAAAACAGGGTGGGTTTTTTTTTTTTTTTCCCCTGCATAATTGCTATTTTTTTTTTTGTCAAGCAGAAAAGCCATTTCTTTCTCAGCCTCGCCACCATCTGCCTGCTGTGGCAGGGGAAGGCAGATCCCGGCAGCTGTGGGCCCGGGCAGCTGCTCAGCCTCGCGGCCGGGTCCTAACGCCCGGGTGCTTTTAGCGAGAGGAGCAAAATGGCTTTGCGAGACAAACGTGGATCTGCCTCGCTGGAGCTGGGGGGGATTTGTTTCCAACCCAGCTGAGAGGCTGTGGGGTTGGTTCTGGTTGCAAATGGTCTGTCTGTCTGTCCGGCTTTGCAGGACTGTGTGGCAAGTACGAGCACAGAGCAGATCTGGCTGAGGCATGCAGGAAAACAAACCCCATCCAGAGCTCGCAGGTTTGCCCTGGGGCAGTTGTGCCAGAGACTCCACGGGCAGGGGTGGGTGGTTGTGGTGCAGCCCACAGGTGGAACAGTGGCTCTAACCAGTACGACCAGTGCAGAACCAGTGGAGCCTGGAGGGCCTGGGGAGATGGGGGCTGGATGAAGCCCTGCCCCAGGGGGGGCCTCTGAGCCTGGGGAAAATCTTTGTGCCAGCCAGCCCCAAGTGCACCCTGTCGCACCCTCCCACCCGTGCCCATGCTCCAGCCCTTCCCTTGTCCTGCTTCAGCCAGGGCAGGTGGTTCAGCTCCCTGATCCGCCTGAAAACCATCCCCAGTGTCCCCCCCATCCCTCTTTCTCTGATTTTCTGTTTCTGCACATTTCCCTGGCAAACAGCTTGTTTCCCCCAGCCGGCCCCCCCCTGCAAGTGCGCGGGAGCGTGTGTGCAGCAGGGGGGCTTCAAATCTGTCACCCCAGCCACGCTCCTCTTTATCTGTGTTTGTTTCCATGTTATAGACATGGGAAGTGTCCTTGTCCCCAAGGAGCAGTGGGCAGCACCCCTGGGCAGCACAGGGTGGGCAGCACCCCTGGGCAGCACAGGCGGCTCTCCCTGCACTGCATCCAGGCTGCGATGCCTCCCCGCCCTGGGGTCAGCCCTGCCGTACGTGCCCACCGGAGCATGGCCTTGCACGTGCACAGTGACACTGCTCACCTACACCCCGAGAAATGGCCTTGACATACCCCCCTTGCACAGCAGAGCCCGTGTTTTGCTTCTGGCTTTGCTGGGGGAATTCAGATTCCCCAGGGCGCAGATGCTCCAGCCTTGCTGGTGCCTGGCACAGGGCACTGGGATGGCTCAGAGGTGGCGGGGGGCCATGGCATCTTTCACCCTTCTCCCCTTCTGTCCTGCAAGCCCTGCAGCATGGCCGACGGCCCGGGAGGGGCAGAGGGGTGCATGGTGGGTCCAGCAATGTAGGAGGAGTCTTGCAATGGGATCTTGCAATGCAGAGGGGATTCTTGCAGTGCAGGAGGGGGACTGTCAATTCAAAGGGGTGTCTCGCAATGCAGGGGGTGGTCTTATAATGTGGGGGGATCCTGCAATGCATAGGGGGTGTTGCAATGTGGGTGTGGGTCTTGCTACGCAGGGGGTGTTCTTGCAATGGAGGGGGTGTCCTGCAATTCAAGAGGGCTGTTGCAATGCAGGGAAGGGTCTTGCCATGCCAAGGGGTCTTGCAACGACTGGGGGGGTCCTGCATTTCAAGGAGTCTCTTGCTATGCCAGAAGGGGTCTTGCCATGCAGTGGGGACTTGAGTTG
>NW_008796063.1:8430228-8431097 GCF_000699145.1 Aptenodytes forsteri
AGCGGCGGCAGGATGACGGCGAACGGGACGGCGGAGCCGGTGCAGATCCAGTTCGGGCTCATCAATTGCAGCAACAAGTACCTGACGGCGGAGGCTTTCGGCTTCAAGGTGAACGCCTCGGCCGCCAGCATGAAGAAGAAGCAGATCTGGACGCTGGAGCAGGACGGGGAGGACTCCAGCGCCGTGCTGCTCAAAAGCCACCTGGGCCGGTACCTGGCAGCCGACAAGGACGGCCGGGTGAGCTGCGACAGCGAAGAGCCGGGTCCCGACTGTCGCTTCTTGGTGGTGGCTCACGGCGACGGGCGCTGGTCGCTGCAGTCCGAGCCCCACCGCCGCTTCTTCGGCGGCACCGAGGACCGTCTCTCCTGCTTCGCCCCTGCCGTCTCGGCCACCGAGAAATGGAGCGTCCACCTGGCCATGCATCCCCAGGCCAACCTCTACAGCCTGGCCCGCAAGCGCTACGCCCACCTGGGACCTCGCCGCGACGAACTGGCCGTGGACCGCGACGTGCCGTGGGGCGTGGACGCCCTCATCACCCTTCTCTTCGTGGAGCAGCGTTACAGCCTGCAGAGCTGCGACCACCGCCTGCTGCGCTGCGACGGCCGCCTGGTCCCCGCCGCCGAGCCCGGCACCGCCTTCACCCTCGAGTTTCGCTGCGGGAAGGTGGCCTTCCGCGACGGGGAGGGTCGCTACCTCGCCCCCTCGGGACCCAGCGGCACCCTCAAGGCGGGCAAGAGCGCCAAGGTGGGCAAGGATGAGCTCTTCGCCCTCGAGCAGAGCTGCCCGCAGGTCGTGCTCCGAGCCGGCAACGACAGGAATGTCTCCACCCGGCAAGGTACGAGGGGATCGGGGAGGGGGGGGGGAACAAC
>NW_008796063.1:8432051-8434024 GCF_000699145.1 Aptenodytes forsteri
GGGGCCCCCGCGCCGCCTGCTTCGAGCGCCGCGGCCACACGGCGCAGCTCCCCGGGCACATGGCCGCCCGCCCGCCTTCGAGCACCCAGTTTGCATCCTGTGTCCCCCCCCCCAGCTTGAGGGGTGCTTGCTGGAGGACTGGGGTCCCCGCTCTGCGGGCAGGGTGATGCTGGAGGTGCACGGCTGCCTGCCGTGGCCGGGCTGGTGTGGGAGCCCCGGGGCACATCACTGGCGTGCCAAGTCAGGCCGGTGCACGCCGGGCGCGGGATGGGTGTGAGCATGTCTCGCTGCAGCAAAGCCTGGAGCAACAAGCAGCGGGGAATTTTTTTTGTGTGTATATATAATATTTCGAGGTTGCAGCTTAACCCTCGTCTGTGCCTGGGCAGCTCCTTGCAGGGAGCTCGCTGCCTTTCTCCTTTCCAAGAGCAAATCCTGCGCTGCAAAGCAGCCCCTTAAAAAAAAGAAAAGCCTGTAAAGATGGGCAGTGGGGACTATTTGCCCAGGCGCAGGCGTCTGGGGAGGAGGATGGGGATGGCGGGAGGCTGCCGCAGCACCGTGGGGGAAGGGCTGCTGCAGCCCTTTGTCACCGGAGATGGGAAAACCAGATGTTGGGGGGAGATGGTGCAGGCTGGGGTGAGATGCTGCGCAGTGAGATGGGACGGTGGCGGGGGACCCCGTGGCGCGGCTGGGAGTGCTGCTGGAGGACCCGCCGGCTTTGTGTGATTTGGAATGGATGGGGGGTGGGTGGGAAGGAGGGGGGGCACAAATCTCCCCAGCAACAGGGGGCTCTGGGCTGTGCCCGGCCCTTTTCCAAGCAAAACACAGCGGGGAGCTGTGTGCTGGGGCTGCACATCCTCGCTTAAGTCCGTTTTGGCCGGAGAAGCCGTTTCCACCCGCTTTATCCTGCCCGGCAGCAGTGAGAGGCTGGGAGCTGCCGCTCTCTGGGGCTCGCCCTCCCTTCTCCTGTTGGGAAAGCGCCTTGTCCCAAGGTTACCGAGAAGGCAGCCGAAAAACAGCCGTCGGAGGAAGCGGTTGCAGACAGCTCTTTCCCCCCCACCAAGCTGATAAGCGCCGCGCTGCTGGCAGATGTGCCGGAGGCCGCCGGGGATGGGGGATGTGGGCAGGGAGCGGCTGCAGCTCGGCGCAGGCTCTTGGGAAAAGGCAACTCCTTCCCCATGTGGAGTCAGGGAGGGAGCAGGGATGGCAGTGACTGTCCCCCCCCTTGCCCCATGGGAGGAGCGGGGATGGGGCCACAGAGCTTTTGTGGCTCCCCTGGCTGGGAGCTGGAGCCGGTTCAGCCTTGGGACAGCACTGTCCCACAAGTGCCGAGTCAGCTCCTGGCTTGGAGCCTCCTCCCTGTCCCCGGGATGGCCGGCGCTGCCATCCCCTGCATGCAGGGCACTGGGGACCACGACGCCAGCAATCCCGGGGAGGAGCATGAGGTGTGTGCCAGCCCTGCCTCTGCACCAGCGCTGGGGGTGGCCCTGGCACCTCTCCTCTGCCTCCAGCCGCAGAAGGACAGGATCCCTGGGGAGCCCCGGGCTCTGTGAGACCCCCCATCTCCCCATTGCACCTTCAAACAGAGCCGAGCTGGGGTGCTGCCAGCAGAAAGCAGCCTCCTCCCCGGCTCAATGGCTCCTTTCTAGCCCTGGCTGCAGCAACAAAGGGCCCTTTGTGGGCGCGAGGGTCCCTGGGGGCAGAGCGCTGGCGTCCTCCCCGCTCCGCTGGGCCCTTGCCAGCCCCCCCGCCTGGCAGAGATGTGCCGCCTGCCTCCCCCACCATGATGGGGGGAGAGGATGGGCCAACTTGGGAGCAAGGCATTTTGGGAAATGGGGGTCCGGGGAGGGGGCTGAGCGAGCAGTGTGGTGACGGGAGCGCGCCTGGGCACGCCAGCTTGGCGATGGGGGGCTCTGCTCTGGGGCCAGGAGCCCTCCCAGCACGGGGCAGGTCGGTGCCGGCTGCAGCTGCGGCCA
>NW_008796063.1:8434086-8439603 GCF_000699145.1 Aptenodytes forsteri
GGTGGGGAGATGCAGCTCCGGGGCCGGGGGAGCGGCTGGGGGTACGTGGGCTTGGCCACAGGTTTTCATCTGGAGGTGCCAAATGCCCTGTTGGCACTTGGCGATACCACAGAGCCACAGGAAATCCATAGGGAAGGAGGGGTGGATTTTCCGGGAAATCTGTGTTTCACCCCCACCCATGACCCCCTTGCAGAGCTGCACCCCCAGCAGAGGAACTGCATGGGCTCTGGGTGCTCCAGGCTTTGCTTTTAGACAAAAACATGCTTGGATTTATGTACGGGTGCAACATAAGCCCGTCCGAAGAGCCGGGAGGGGACAAGACAAGTCTCGGGGCACGTACGTGGCTGCAGCGTGGGGTGGAGGGTGCCAGAGCCCTGCAGGGAGACCGGACCCGACCTGCGCAGGCAGAGCTGGGCGCAGCCACCCCAGCTGCTGGGGCATGAGGACCCGAAATCCTGACCTGCCGCCCACAAGGGCTTGGGGGCTTTGTGGGGTGCTGCCGGCGCTCCCTCGGAGGGAGGTGGGCTTGGGTTTTTTTTTCAGGCATAACCGTGGGGTTTTTGGAAGGGAGCCTCTTGGCCTCTGGGGAGTTGGAGGATGGGAAAGGTGCAGCCTCCTGTCTGCTCCCGGTGCTGGGCAGGGCTGGCAGCTGCCTGCGGGCCCTGCCAGCTCCCAGCCGTAGAAAGGCAGCGAGCAGAGCCCGTGCGCAGGCAACTCCTGATGTATGGGTCTGCCCCCCCGTGGGTTCGGGCATGGGGGCTGCTCCAGCTGGCTTGTCCCACCGGTTGGCCATGGTCCTCCAGGCTCTTGGCCTCCTCTCCATGGAGCACATCCCACTGGGTCTCACCAGCATCCCAGGACGGCTCGTAGGACACCCTCTGCATGAACAAACTTAATATAGAGGGAAAGTCTTTTGCATGCTGTAAATGCCCCCCCGTGCTGGGTCTGCAACCCCTCACAGTATGGAGATTGGCACGGCCACAGCAAACTGCTGCTCCTTTAGATGGAGAAGCTTGTCTCTTTGGGAGGTGCGGGAAGGCACGTGCATGCTCTGCGATGGCCACGGGCCTCCGTGTGCATCCGCCGTCCTGGGCTGGAGAGCAGCGAGGGCTGGGGCATCCGATCCTGCAGACCCGCGGGGTTGGCAGCGGCTGGAAACCTCAGCAGCTGAGGGCTTGGGAAGCCCTTTCCTGCCCCAGTGCTGGCTCTCCTCCCCGTCGCCCTTCCCCAGCTCTCCTCTCCGGGGACCTCCAGCCCAGGGGCTTTGTTTGGAGGGGGCTCGGTGTTAGGAAGCCCTGGGGGGACACACTCCTCAGCCCCACCCCGGCTCCCACCTCCATCCTCCCCAAGACCCCCGTAGCAAACCTGTGCTGCAGACAGAGCCGGAGGCCATCCCACACGGGGAATTTTTGAGGGCACAGGCGTGCCTCCGCTCTCGCCCCTCCCGAAGCGCCACCCTGCTGCGGCGTGCTTGCCCCCCTCCTGCCTCCAGCTGTAATTAGCAGCTTTGTCAAGGTCAGGCAGAGTCGTGCCGGCTCCAGACTGTAAATTTACCAAGAGCGGTAATTAAAGCGTGATTGGAGCGGCAGCGGCTCCGCCCGGGGCCGCGGGGGACACCAACTCCCCGCCACCCACCCGGGCAAAAGCGCCACCCTGGCGTGCTTGCCCCCCTCCTCTCCTTCACCCCTCACCCCCCCACCGCCTCTGACCCCCCAAACCTCCACCTCCACGGGGACACGGGGACATCTTTCTTGGACCTGCCATGGTCCTACCGCCTCTGACCCCCCAAACCTCCTGCTCCAGCTCAGTTACAGCCCTTTGAAGCCTCCTTCTGCCCCAGCTGTAATTGCATTCCTTTCTGCTGAGTCGGTGTAATCCAACCCAGCGCCGCTTTCGGGGAAGGGGGCGGTGGGAGACCCTCCTGCCTCCCGGCCCTGCGAGGCACCGGGGAAAGCCAAACCTCTGCACAATGGCGGGAGCGTGGGCAATTGCGTGGCGGCGGGGCAGGGGGGAGGCTGGTGGGGTTCGCTGTGCTCTGTAGTGGGGGGTCTCTGGGGGAGAAGGGATGGTGTTGGGAGGCTCCCGGCACTCGCTGTCCCGTCTCCAACCCATCCAATCCTGCTCTGTGGCACAAAGCATCTCCCCAGGGTCGCCCCATCGCTTGCGTGGTGCCTGCAGGTCAGGGACCTCTTCACCTAAAAGCGTGGTGAGGAGGAAATGCCTCTGCCCGCTTCCCCCCCATGCAAACCACAGCAGCAGCTCTAGCAGGCTTGGGGGTGCAGGCAGGCTTGGATGGCGGGCTGTGTCCCCCCGCATCCCCTCTTGCAGCCCAATCCCTCTCTGTGAACCCCCGCAGAGCCCCTCTCCCCCCTCTCCGGCTCTGCTCCGGCGAGCGGGCGGTCCTACGGCTCTTGAGAGGGGCTGGAGCAGCCTGTCGCAGTGCTGCTTTCCCAGCGGGGGTGCAAAATCAAAACCAAATGTTTCCTCCGAGTGCTGGCTCGGCCCCCGGCAGCCCTGGGAGGCGGTGAGAGTTGGGCAACCACATGAGCTGAGGACTTGGCCAGTGGGGCTGGGGTTGGTGGCTGTGCAGCATCCCTCCGCCCCCCACGCTGCCCCAAATACCCCGGGGAGCAAGGCACCGGGGTGGCCGCGTGTCCATCAGGAGCTGCAGAAGGTGCTGGAGGATGCCTGGCGGGAGCAGGGATGCTGTGAACGGGCAGCGGTGTGGCAGTCATAGGACAGTTTGGGCGTGGGTTATGAGATGAGATTACAGCCAACAAAGCTAAGCCTTCAAAGCCTAATCCCTTTGGGAAAGGTGGGAGACCGATATGCAAAGCAGAGGCCGCTCCCCGGGGGCCACTGGATGCAGATGCCTGGTTGGAGATGCAGATGGGGTGATGGGAAGCCGCCAGGTAGCTGTGTCGGCCCCAACTGTGGGATCTGGGGGAAGACACCTCCATTTCCAAGGCCCATAAGCTGGCGTGGAGAGATAGATGGTCCCTCCCCAAGTGGGTCAGCACCCGCTGGGTGCAGCTGGTAGGACTTGCTGGTGGCTTTCCAGTGCAGAAGGGCCACCAAGGCTGCAGTCCTTGAAGCCCTCCCAGCGACCATGTATTGCAGTACTCGAAATCCCAGCAGCCGAGAAACTGGGAGGCAATGCACCGCGGAGGTTCACCCTTTGGCTGAACACATTGCCAGCCCCATGAGCATGTTCTTGGCTCCAGGCAAAGGCAGATTTGGGCAGAAAGTTCGCATGCACGCTTTGCATCATTTCGAGGACCGGGTGCATGGTTGGACTCGAGCCTGTGGCACTCGTGCAGCAGGGGAGGGACGCGGGTGCTTTCTGCTCTGAAAAACTCACCCGGTTCCACTAAACTGCAGTCCGTATCGCCATCCCCCCCCCGGGCTGCTCTTGCTGGTTACGGACCCGTGCCCCACTGGTGGTACTGGGGCCCGTCTCCACTCGTCCCAGCTGTAGGTAGGCAGGGAGGAGCGGGGCTGAGCACCGCGCCTCGGCTCCCTCTCCGAAACCCGGAATGGCAGCTCGGCCGCTTTGCTTTGGCTCCAGGCTACAGCTGGTGACTCGCATTCCAAAAGTATTTTTAGGCAGAAATCCACCAAGCAGGAGAGCTCTGGAGAGGATTTGGCCCCGCCAGCCCTGACTAAGCAGGTTTGCGTGGGCTCTGTGCCTGTGGGTGGATGTGCATGTGGCCAGGGGGAGCGGCTGTGGCCCCAGGACTGTGGCCCGTGGCCCCAGGACCGGCTGCATCCACCTCCGAGGCTGCCGGGGCAAATGCTGTCTCTGGTCCCTTTGGTGCAGGGACGGGTCATCCTGGCTGGCAGAGCTGGGGGACAGGCTGGTGCCAATGGTTTTTTGGGAGCCAGGGAAAGGTTTGGCCTGCCCCAGGGCCTTCCCGAGCCTCCTCTCTCTGCAAACCTCGCCGCCCCAATGGGCTGTGACAATTTACGGATGAAAAACGGTGCCACAGTCCCTAAACATGCCACGAGCTGGGGATTCATAGGTGGTGCGGTGGCCTCTGCTAATGGATTGAATAACCTGGCTGTCACCTTCGGGGAAAAAACTACAGCCCTTTTCTGTGTGAAATATCTAAGTTGGTTTTTGCTTGGTGCTTAATCGTGATGGAGCCGGAGAGTCCTGAGCTGAAGCTCATGGCTGCCTCAGCTCAGTCCAGCCCTTGTTTGTGGCCTTAACACGAGCACCCAAATGAAAACCTGGATTTCAACTCAAAATGCCGGAGGGGAGATGCGTGTGAGGGATTCAGAAGTCACCAAAGCTCACCCAGGGGAGCAGGAGCCCCTCTCTGTTGGGTTTCCTGGGCTGCCCCCACACCCAGACCTGCTGAAGGTGGGTTGGGGTCCCCCCCCACCGGCACCCCCCAACTCCATCCGCCTCTGCCCCGCAGGGATGGACCTCTCGGCCAACCAAGACGAGGAGGGTGACCAAGAGACCTACCAGCTGGAGATCAACAAGGACACCAAGAAATGCGCCTTCAGGACCTACACCGGGAAGTACTGGACCCTCACCTCCAACGGGGGCATCCAGTCCACTGCCTCCACAAAGTGAGTCCCCCGTGCCCAGCGGCTCTGGGCCATGCCTGGGCTTTGGGGACCCCTCTGCGTCTCGCAGGGAAATCCAAGGGGGATTTTCCAGCCTAGGCACTTGCCCCGAAACGATTCCCAGCGAAGGCAGTGAATTCCCCAGAGAGCCGGGGCCGGGTTGAGGCTTGCCGCCCATGGTGCTTGGGAAGTCCCTTGGGCCACGTAATCCTTCCCGGCCGGCTGGGGCTGTCGAAATGCTTTACCCTGCAGTTCAACCCTACGCTAGCTGAGAGACGGGCGGAAACCCCAGAAGTGCATTTTGGCTGCCTGCCTGCCTCCTGCCTGCCTCCTGCCTGCCGGGCGAGCGCTTCCCGTTGGGATGGCCACCACGACGTGGCTCATCCCGTAAAAATGGATCGAATCGGGGTCTCCCGATCCAGCCGTGGCCCTTTCCGAGCCGGCAGGGTGGCACCAGCAAGGTCCCCATCCGTCGCATCCCACTGACCGCCCTCTCTGCCCCCGCAGGAATGCGAGCTGCTATTTTGACATTGAGTGGTGCGACAAGCGCATCACCCTGAAAGCTGCCAACGGCAAGTACGTGACGGCAAAGAAGAACGGGCAGCTGGCGGCCTCCATGGAGACGGCGGGTAAGGGACCCCCTTAGGGACCCCCGTGCTGGGGTGGCAGGGGATGGACAATTCCTCCCCAAGCCAAACTCCTCTTCCAAGTGATGCTCAGGGATGCAGGCAGTAAGTTTTTCTTAATGGCTGCACCACGTCAGGTGCTGCGGGATGGAGGGACAGATGGGGTGGGTGAGAAATGGGTGGGGGGCCCAGCCCACCCTCCTCACTGCTGCCTGCCAGCCGCAGGGTCCAGGCTCTGTGCCCCCTCCCAGCATTTCGTGATGAAGCTGATCAACAGGCCCATCATCGCGGCGAGCATGGCTTCATGCTTCAT
>NW_008796063.1:8439625-8444502 GCF_000699145.1 Aptenodytes forsteri
TTCGTGATGAAGCTGATCAACAGGCCCATCATCGTCCTCCGCGGCGAGCATGGCTTCATCGGGTGCCGGAAGGTGACCGGCACCCTGGACTCCAACCGCTCCTCCTACGACGTCTTCCAGCTGGAGTTCAACGACGGGGCCTACAACATTAAGGGTGAGTCCCCAGGGGTGGGTACGGGCTGGGGGGATGATGGCCATTAGGGTCCCTGTGGTGGCTCATGGGGCCACCTTGTCCCCTCTCCCTCTGCCTGCAGATGCCACCGGGAAGTACTGGATGGTGGGGAGTGAGTCGTCCGTCACCAGCAGCAGCGACGCCCCCGTGGACTTCTTTTTTGAGTTCTGCGACTATAACAAAGTGGCTATCAAAATCAATGGCAAATACCTGAAGGGTGACCATGCCGGCGTCCTCAAGGCATCTGCCGACGCCATTGACGCCTCCACCCTCTGGGAATATTAATGCACTTTAGCGTACCTCCCATTGCCAACTTTTCTTTTCCCTCCTCCGTCCTTGTTTCTTTTGGGTTTTGTTTCTCCTCTCTGTAAAAGGATTTTCAGACCGGCTTGCCCTTCCCTCCCGCCGTAGAGTCGGTGGTGGTATGGGAGGTGGGTCTCCATAAATCTCTGTAAGAACTGGAAAAGTGATGGGGCAGCCTGCCTATAGCTTTGTAGAGGGGTCTGTCTCTATCCACCCTCCCCCACCCACCTTCCCCCGGGTTTGCTGGGCTTGGAAACTGCCATACACCCCCCCCGGCCCCGAGTGTCACCTTAGGTAGTTTATTCTCCTCTCCTCGACTGACAAAGCGAATAAGATCACCTCTGTGCTTGCTTCTGCCATATCAGCGCTGGCGCCGCCTCGGTCTGTGCTGCCAGCGTCCCCTGGAGCACCCATCCCATCCCGCCCCGCTCCAGCCAGGGGCAGAGCGACAGCGCTGGGCTCAGCCGGCTCCTCCCGGCAGCGTCTCTCTGCTCCTGGCTTTCGGGGCAGGATTCATCCCCAGCTGAGCCATAAGAGGTGACCTCACATATCACAGCATCCCTGGGGACGGGGCTGGCGTGTGCCGGCACGTGTCCCTGCGGTAGGGCCAGCAAGCCGACCCATGCACCTGGAAATAATTTTTTAGGGTGATCCCGTCTGGAAAGCCTCAGCCTTTCATCTCGCAGAGCCCCTCGCTCCTTGTGTCCCTCTGCCCCTCCTTGCGCTTCTGGCTCTGGAGGAGCATCGTAGACCCCCGATGGTGGGTCCAGCCTGGCAGGCGCCTGCCCCGAGGCTGGTCCTGCTGCTGTGCCTGGGAGGGGATGGCATGGGGGGGAAGGAGAGCCTGTGCCGGGTGGGGGGCTTCATCCAGCCCACCTCCAGCGCCGGTGGGCTTTGGTCCCCGCAGGAGCCCGGCTGACCGATGCAACCTCCCCCCGGGCGGTGGCTGGAAGCATGAACTGCAGATTTTGGTTTACAGAATAGAAAAGTTCCTTAGCAAACTTTGCACAGTGGTATTTGCTCAGTACCTTTTTTTTTTTTTTTTTTTTTTTTTTTTTCTTCTTCTCATAAAATACTGGAACAGTGAAGCGAATCACTGAACACCTAATGCTGAATTAGGAAGCGCCCGTTCCTGCGGGCTCCCCCGAGGAGGGCGGCTCCCGGTCCCGCTGCCCCCGGGGCACCTGGGCTCGGCTCTCATGCCATCGCAACCCTACTGGAAAAAAAAGGAAAAAAAAAAAAAAAAAAGAAAAAAAAAAAAGACCAAAACAGTATTTTTGTTAGTCTCTATTTATATATGCTCTCCATGGCACTGTGTTACCAGCTGTTGTCTGTACTAGGTCTGCATTAGAGTATAATGCTGTTTGTAACGGGTGATGCTGACGTGTTCGTTAGGGTGTTGAAAGGCACTTTATCCTTTGGGGCCTTCCCGGGGCCGGTATTTGCTCCCTGCAAACACACCAAGGAGCCTTTTCCCCGCGCGGGTCCCCGCTGGGGAGGGAGCGCTGGTCCCCCCCCACCCCACCCCACGCCAAGGGTGCTCGCGGCATCGCTGCCGTGCCAAAACAGGGCTGGTCCCTATTGCCGGAGGCAAGGTAGGGGCTCGTCAGCCTTAAAGCCATGTGGAGGGGTAACCCTCCGTAGGAGCTTGGTGCTAAACTCTCAGCTGGGAGAGCGAGCGACCCGTCCCCTGCCGGGGGACAACTCCGGGCCGGGGGTCCCTCGCCGGCGCAGGGGATCCCGGCTGGGACTCTACCTCGGCTCTGCGCTCACATCCAGGGACTGCCTGCGCTCGCACGGGCACCGCGCGCCCACCCGCCCAGGGACCACGATGCCCCTCGAAGGACCAAGTGTCTTGATGAAGCCCTGAGTGACCCTGTGACTTGGCACACACTTTTCGCTGGCCTTCACCCCCCTCCCCGTGTCGCCTCTTCCCCGTCCCCCGTCGCAGTTCGAACCATGTAACTCCCGCTCCGGCTTCTTCTGTGTGACACTAGGTCAACATCTCTCCTGTCTCCTCTTATCGGGTGTCATGACTCTCTGAAAACATCTCACTCCAAAAATTTAAGTTTTGGGTTTGTTCGTTTTTTTGGTTTGTTTTTTTTTTAATTATTATTTTTTTTGTAAGTGCCATTTGTATAACTTAAAAAAAAATAGCTTCAAATGAAGAAAGATGAATAAAAAATAAAACCTGCATTCGGATACAAGCAGCGGCGTGTGGTCTGTCGGGGCGACCGCGGCTGGGGCTGCAACAGCCTTTTAATGAGAGGCATGAGTCCGAGCATGGAGCATTTGGGGTGGTGGAGCCTTTGGGGGCCAAATTGCTTCACGAAGATTGAGCTGGCTCTGGAGGGCTCAGATGAGGTGGTGGGAAGGGAATGGTGACCAACGGGCTCATCTCCACCGAGCAGGCTTAAAGCCAAAGCTGGCTGGAGACTGGGTCACCTCTCGAGATGCTCAGAGCAGTCCTAAGCCACCGAGCCCACGGGGAACCCCGAGGATGGGTGGGCTACGCAGGGGTCAGGGAGATGCACCAGCAAACCATCTTTCCTCCTGCAAACCAGCTCTCCTGCCCTCGCAGCCGGGAGCGAAGCCGTGCCCCCGCTTCAGCCTGGCAGCGCTGCGAAGGAACTGCTGCTTCTCCCCTTGGCCCAGATATTTCCCCCCATACAAGGGCCCCGAGGGAGAGGCGCCCGCCTGGAGGGGAGAACGATGGGGTGCTGGTTTCGGGTGCATGGCATGGGGGGGGTCAGCAATAAGCCCCCTCTTCTGCTCAGTGATATGGAGAAGGGGAAGATTTTTTTTTAAAAAAAAAAAAAAGCTAAGGCCAGGCAGGAGGGGGGAAGCCCATCCGCTGCAGACCAGCCCAGGCCGAAACACAGCATCGGGCTGGAGGAGCTGGGATGCGTCCCCCAGCCCTCCCGAGACAGCCAAAACCAGCCCTAAAACTCAACCAACCCACCCAGATTTGATGCTGGGGCCAAGCTCAGCTTCGGCTATGAAGACGGGGTGCAGCACGTGCTTATGGAGGGGCTGGGGGCCAACTCCATCACCCCCCCATCACCCATGCCGAGAGCAGCCAGCCCCTTCGCTGGCCTTCATCGCCTGCAGCCCGGCTTGGCACCTGCAGGTCACCGACAGGCTCCTGTTTGGCTTTTAAAATCTAAAGTTGGTTCGCTAGAAGCAAATTTGGGGAAAGAGGGGCTGGGCTGGGGGCGGGTATTGCCAGGAGGGACCTTCAGCTTCAGACACGGGTTTAAGCACCGCAGCAAGGGCCGAACGAAGGAAGGATGTTCATTCCGCACTATAAACAGGGAGAATTTAAGGCTGTGCAGGAAACGCTGAGCAGCTCCGATTGCCACGCGCTCGCCCTCGTCCCCCCAGTGACATCCACGCGTGCACGAGCAAACCCGGCCGTGACACCCGGCCCGGGGAGGAGGCAGGGAGGAGGTTTGCTGGCGCAGCCATGGGGTGCCCGCCCGGGGAAAGGGGCTCCCGGAGCTGCTGCACCGCGGCAGGGAGGACCCTTGCCCTTCCCATCTCCCCCGTTTCCTTTTGCTTTTAAGGGCGGATTCTGTATTTACCATCGCTCCCGCAAGGGGGGAAAGCCCCCCCAGCCTTTCCGCCCACGATGCACGCATCCCGGTTTCCATTTGAAGGAGCGACTGGAAACCATTTTCTATCCTGTCCAGTTTTTCCTCGGGAGCATGTGGAACGTATTAAGCTTTTCCAGGAGGGTCAAATGGGTTTTGCCTTGCAACTTGCAGAGTTTTCAACCGCGCAGGCTGAGATCCGGCAAAACAGTCCTGCCTGCTCGCCCCTGCCGCCTGTCATTAGCCCCAGCGTCACGCCGGCACAGTCGGGATGGAAGGACAATGTTTCGGCTGTAATGAAAGCACAGAGGTAAAAGCCAGAGTGCACAAATTTATTTACAAAAAATTCAAATTACAATATAATACAGGAACTTTTTACACACAGAATATTAGAATGGTTTACTACCAGAAGGTAAAGAAAAATATTTTTTGTTTCTGTTTTGTTGTTTTTTTTTTTTTTAATAAACCACCTATTTATTTTCAGCTATTGTTATACAAAGTTGCAGAACATGCACATCTTTACAGGGTTTCTTTCTTTTAATATAATGTTTTGCTAAGTGCAAATACTAAGTTTCTCTCTCCACCTTTAAGGCAAGTAAAATGGGACACTGCAATTAACCATAAGAAGTACCTGTTACGGGATCGGCCTGGGCACGGCAACCTCCCTGTTGCCTTTCAGAGGACAAATGGTTTCAAGGACTGCGAGGCGGGAGGGAAGACGGATGCAGGAGTTAGAGACCGGATCACGGATGGCTCCGGTGCTCGTGCAGTAAGTTTCGGGGGTTTTTTGGGTTTGTTTTGTTTTTTTT
>NW_008796063.1:8446500-8449033 GCF_000699145.1 Aptenodytes forsteri
CGCGGCAGGTAGGACCCTTGCCCTTCCCATCTCCCCCGTTTCCTTTTGCTTTTAAGGGCGGATTCTGTATTTACCATCGCTCCCGCAAGGGGGGAAAGCCCCCCCAGCCTTTCCGCCCACGATGCACGCATCCCGGTTTCCATTTGAAGGAGCGACTGGAAACCATTTTCTATCCTGTCCAGTTTTTCCTCGGGAGCATGTGGAACGTATTAAGCTTTTCCAGGAGGGTCAAATGGGTTTTGCCTTGCAACTTGCAGAGTTTTCAACCGCGCAGGCTGAGATCCGGCAAAACAGTCCTGCCTGCTCGCCCCTGCCGCCTGTCATTAGCCCCAGCGTCACGCCGGCACAGTCGGGATGGAAGGACAATGTTTCGGCTGTAATGAAAGCACAGAGGTAAAAGCCAGAGTGCACAAATTTATTTACAAAAAATTCAAATTACAATATAATACAGGAACTTTTTACACACAGAATATTAGAATGGTTTACTACCAGAAGGTAAAGAAAAATATTTTTTGTTTCTGTTTTGTTTTGTTTTTTTTTTTTAATAAACCACCTATTTATTTTCAGCTATTGTTATACAAAGTTGCAGAACATGCACATCTTTACAGGGTTTCTTTCTTTTAATATAATGTTTTGCTAAGTGCAAATACTAAGTTTCTCTCTCCACCTTTAAGGCAAGTAAAATGGGACACTGCAATTAACCATAAGAAGTACCTGTTACGGGATCGGCCTGGGCACGGCAACCTCCCTGTTGCCTTTCAGAGGACAAATGGTTTCAAGGACTGCGAGGCGGGAGGGAAGACGGATGCAGGAGTTAGAGACCGGATCACGGATGGCTCCGGTGCTCGTGCAGTAAGTTTCGGGGGTTTTTTGGGTTTGTTTTGTTTTTTTGCTTTTTTTAAATACATCAACAGAGACCCAAGCGCCATCAGAAACCACACCTCAAGGTCTCTTGGGTTAGAGGGGAGGAGCAGCCACGTGTTTTGGCTGCAGAATAGTTTTTGGTGAAATGGGTGTTTCCTTGGTGAGAGAAGCAGCGCCGGGAGCCCAGCATCACCCCCGGGCCGGGTGGAGGGCTAAGCCCATCGCTCGGGGCTGCTGGGCGCGGTGCACCCCCGCATCACAGAGCAAGCACCCATTTCTCTTCTCAGACACAAATAAGCCCGTGGTTTTGCAGGGGACACGGGGACAGCGGTCCTCTCTCCCCCTGCCTCTACCGGGCTCCTCCAGGACCTCGACCATTGCGCCACAGCAGCGGAAGACGCTCACATCCTAACCACGAGGACGGACCACGGACACCAACCTCCCCTCCCCTTGCCACCTCTGCCTGACGCTCCTCCATCCCTCTTGCTCCATATCTCTGCGCTTCCCTCCGCCAAGGCTTAGCTCTTTACACCCACGCGTCTCTAGACATGCACTAAAAGATGGGATCGGACCGTAATTTTTGCCAGTGCTCCCAGCCACGCAGCTCCGCGGGACACTGGAAGAGGTCACGCCACGTTTGCTTCGTCGTTTGGGCCACCGGTTCAGCAGCTGAGCTGTGCCCTGGCTGCCCGACCCACCTCCACTGCCTGACCCCCCCCCAGCTGCACAGGCAGGCGCTGGAGGACAACCGTGACCACCCCGTCACGGAAAGGCACACGCCTCGGAAAGCCTGGGGGGCTCATCCAAGCCGGCTCTTGAGCCCACGAGCTCTCGGCTATTAAAACCCCAGGATTCCCTTTCTGCAAAGGGAGGCCAACTGGCGCTTCCTCTGACCCGGGTCCATCTTCTCGCCACCCGCTAACACTGTGAACACAGCCCTTCCCAAATCCAACGGGACACCCTGCTCCTGGCTACCGCAGGAATCACTCAGTGCAAGCTGGGATTTAAACCTGGCTAAAACCCAGCCGAGCAGCAAGCGATAAGCTCCCGCAGCCCCCAGACTACTTCCAGAAATAAATTAAAATAAAAAAAAGAAAATGATAGCAGCAAGGGAATACCACTTGGTTATTAACGCTGGAGAGACCACAGCGCCAAGGAGCTGGAGCAGAGCACGCCGCAGGGTACATTCAACCCGTAGGCCAATGCCCGAGAGGGGAGAAATCGCCATCTCAGCTCCAAAAAGCGTGGAAGCCCCCTCTGGGAGACTCTCTTGGGGACAACAGTCCCCAGACGCCGTCCTGGGCCATGGCGGAGGCTGGCTCTCTCCAGGAGCAGCCCACTGACAGCCCCGCGCCCGCCGCTCGCTGCACGCCCGAGGAGATGCTGTGCCGGGAGCAGTTACAGAGAGCCGCAAGCGAGGGTTTGGCAGAAGCCGCGAGGCGGAGGCAGGGAGTTTCACCTGAAAAACAAATAAAACCAAGAGACACCTAGATGCTCAAATACAGGGGGGGGCATAACAGGAGGGGCAGTGCAGCAAGCATCCCAGCAGGATGGCCCAGACCAAACCACTCGGGGAACGACAGCACAGCTGGGCTGCTAAAAGCTAGCCCAGCATTTCTGGGAGGAGGTGGGGTTTTTTTTTTCCTCCTCCCGACCCCAACCATTTTCT
>NW_008796063.1:8449045-8461494 GCF_000699145.1 Aptenodytes forsteri
TGTACCAGCCAGTACAGCCAAGGGCTGTGGGGCAAGGCCTTTGTGCCAACGCTCCTCCCGCAGCCCAGCACCCCCCGCTTCTCACAAGGAAGTTTCGCTTTTCCTAAACCCTCGCTTCCTAAGCCCAGCAATACTCGCGTTTGCCTTTCAACACGCTTTTCCGAAGCCAATTAAGCCGAAACACACATTTTCAGAAGTTACTAAGCGCCGCGGAAGCGGCCGGCTTCCTGCAGCACAAGGCTGCAGCTGCCCGTCCGGTTGCAGGGGGTTTGGGTAAGGGGGCTCCCGGCTCACCGCTGCCTGAGTGCACAACTACAAGGGTAGTTGCTAATTTTTCTGCCACAGCACACATCACACACCGCTGCCTACACATCTAACCAGGTATTTGCCCAAGCAGTTTTTGCAATGAAGGGTGCAGCTTAGGCTCCGGGTGCTTCTACCAGCTGTTTGACAACCGCTGGCAGAGGAAGATTTGGGATGCCAGATAAGAACAGCAAAGCAAAGGCCACGTTTTGGAAGCTGAGAGGCACTCACCTCTGGGGGAAAACAACGTGAGCCTTTCAAAGGGGGCAAGTTCAGTTCAGCCAAAGATTAGGGTGCCCGAGTCTTCTGCTACTTCCTAAAGCCCTGAGACAGAACACGGCTCCGGGCTTCCTACCGAGATCTCAGCAACGGGATGGCTGCCGCATCCCCTCACTCCACTTGCAGAGCGAGAAATGCTAAAAACACTAGACTGACTTGGTTTTGAACGATTTATTTCTGCTGGGAGGTGCTAGCAGGGAACAGGGAGAACAGAGAACATGGGAACCCCAGCCTCGTGCCTCTCCGCAGGCAGAAGGCTAGGGCAGCTGACTCCTGTTATCTTGTTCCTGAAGGTCTTACTCAGATGCCAAGTCCCTCCTCCCTTCCCCCAAGAGTCACTTGACTGTGCGGCAGCTGCTCTGGCCAGCAGGAAGGTAGGATTTTTTGGAAAGTCCCCGAGGAAAGGCTGCATCCCTGCGCTCCACAAAGTCTCACTTTCCCCTCCCAACAGCTGCCTGAACAGGCTTTGTCAAATGAAAGTATCTGGATGCCCACCATCGGAAGAGACCCCTTGGAAATGCAGCACCAAGCCCTGTTGCAGCACAGGTTGAAATGTTTGATTGCAAAGGTTCAGAGAAGCTCTAGAGAGGGATGCAGTGCAGGTGCGCGTGAGCAGCTGGCTAACCGAGAGGGGCTGGAGCAGGAGGGGGGGCGGGGGGGGGGGTGACGTTACTGGGGTGGCGTTGCCCTGCAGTGACTCTACGCCAAGTGCTGTTTGCACCAGGTCAGAACCGGTGTCGAGGTTGAGGGCCAAAGTGCATAGGCAAGTTGTGCTCCAGCTGAACATTGATCTGGGGAAAATCATAGTTCACCCTCATGTTAGGCAATGGGGGGACGTAGGGGGCAGGGATAGGGCCGATGTTGAGGGGGATGTTATTGTACATGGGACGGACAGGAGGGAGCGGGAAGGGAGGGTGCACGAAGGGGTAAGGGGGCATCCGGGGCTGATGGAGGTTCTGAGGAACAGGTCTGGGGATGACTTCAATTCTCTGGATTTTCTCCATGGGCTTTTCCGCAGGAGGGCCGATCCGCTTGAAGCTGTTCTCTGCAGAGGGAGGAGAGAAAAGAACCGGTCATCCCACAAACGAAAACTCACCAAGCTCGGTCCATCGTCTTACATTTGCAATCGGCATCCTCCATCCCCAGCATCTTCCTTAAGCATGCTCTCTACACCATCACTGCTTGCTCCTTCCGCGCTCCAGGCACCGTGGAGCACAGCGCTAGCTTTCCGGGTCGGCTCCTTTCATCAATACCACACCACAAAGGGGGAACACCTCCTTTTGCAGGGACGGGGGAGGGGGGGGCAGCCCCTTGCTGCCTGTGCCCCCCACCACAGAGCACAGAGGTTATGCTGCCCTTCAGCTACTTTGCCAAGCGGAGAGGAGACAGGTCTGTGCATCCACGACGCCCGTCACCAAGCGAGAGCTGGACACAAGCCTTTTGCCTCCCCACGGTCCCAGCTAAAGCCTGCAGGCAACAGCACTTTACAGCTAGACCGGTTCCCAGGAGGAACAGCGTGATGGCTTGCACTCCTCTCTGGAGCAAGATTTGGGTGATGCGTGGTGCAGCACAGCAATGCACGGAGAAGCCTGAAAACAGCCAGGCCATGGGAAAAATCCAGTGAAGATCCAGAGGCTTGTCAGTAGCTGGGAACCCTATGCTCTCCTGTCGTCCTCAGTCTGATCTCAAAGCACAGGTAAAGACTGAGACTTACCTCCATTTTTCTTCCTCTGCTCCTCTTCAGCCTCTTTCTGAATCTCCTGGATTATCTTCTCATCATCTTCCTAGAAATCACAGGGGTGTCAAGAGTCAGTGGGCTAATTCCTGCTGCAGCAACCTTCTATTCTCTCAATGCTGCTTTTCTTTTCAGCCCATATTTGCTTGGGAATAAAAAGGTAAATTCGGCTGACTTGTCCTCATTTGGGGTTGACCCAGGTTTAGTCAAAAGCAAGGCTGCGATGGGGGACTGCAGCACAAGTAACTTGCACAGAGCCAAGCCTACTCTATGGAGTATGACTAAGAGGTTTATATCAGCTTTCCAGGGAGATCAGTGCTAAAATTCATTGACTTGATGGAAACCAGAGAGCTGCAACTCAGCTACGCCCGTCTGAAGAGTTGCTGGAGAGCTGTTAATCTTTTAAATGGCAATAGGCTATTAAATATTTACATTATGCTAGCACTTCTAGAGTTTTTGGCCCAACAGCTGGAATTAACACAACTTAAATCCTGGCTCTAGTAGCTAAACGGTGCTGTGACGAGGCCATTTAGAACTTATCTGTAACTCTGAGGAGGGCATAAATCACAATATGTTTCTTTAATGTCTATCTAGGAGTTATAGCAAGAATATTCAGACCCGCTTGCTCAACAAGAACACAAGGGCAGGCCAGAAATGGAAAGCGTCCTGCCTCTCACCATCATCAGTTTTCTCAACCCAAAGTAGCAGCAGTGAGACCAAACAACGCAGTGAAGCCTCAGGTGGTTGCAGGTATCCAGAGAGACGGCATCTACACCACCTTTCATTAGATCAAGGGAGCATGATGGACAAAGTCCTGGAAGAAGCCTGTGCAACTCCTGAGCTAGGAGAGGCTTGCCCGGAGGGACGGTCACAGGCACCGACAGCCATAGGGTCCAGGCAGCTCTCAGGCTTTACACAAGGCCGTGCTAGCGTTGGCATGAAACCAGAGAATCACCCCAATTCAAGCTTTCGGCATCAGCTGCCCGCTCCCAAGAACGGCTGTGAAAAATGAGTTTCTCCGCTGCACCACAGCATGCAACAGCTATCAGGGTAACAAAAGATCACACCGAACAACTAAAGAGACAACTGCCTTTCAGTGCCAGGCAGCAGATGCTTCCGCTGGCCATTTGTGCAGCGACGGCAACAGAGGTCCTCCTGGTCTCTGCAGGGCTGCCTCTGCTGCTGCTTCATGTCCGTTGGGATGAAACACTACCTGGCACTTTCAGAAAACAAATGAGAATAGCTAAGCCTCCTGGACAGCGCTTGTACTCTTGACGTTAGTTATTAGGGAAGAAGGCCAAGAACAGGAGCTGTTGGATGACACACGCCACCTGCATCAGGCATCAGCCCCTCTGGGTCTACCTGCATACAAAGGAGCATTTGGTTTGCTTTGCAAGCGCTAACGGTGGAGCAGGGGGGAAACCCCAAGCCCCCACGTACCCCACAACGTGCAAGACTGCTTTGTTTAATTCATCCTAATTCCAGTACTGCCAAACCCCATATATTTCTTCCTGAACACTCTTAACGTGGAAAATATCCTCTATTTTGAAGAGTGCTCTGGGACTAAATTCGAAATATGCTTCACGTGTGCAGCTACACTGAAATTATTTTAAGTCTAGCCAGCTTCCCAATTCCAATCTCACGGTCCTGCACATGTCTAGCAGCAACGCCTGGGAAGCTTGCTAAAATGTCCCCTCCTCCTGCCACCAGATAAGGTTTCCCTGGGAGACTGAAGTTATCTTAATCTGCAGAAAGCCATCAAACTCAATACTTCCCTCCCTTTTATTATTCTCTGAGTCAGTGGTTAAAATTAAGACTTTCCAGGACAAGCCTTTTTGTTTTCCAAGCAGGCTGCTTCCATGGACTGTTAATTACAGCCTATCCATCTCCATAAAAACTGCTGAAGAATGGCTCTTCTGAGCCTATACAGAACTTCTAATTACCCCCCAAAGTATCAGATTGCGACGGTCCCCGGCTGGAAAACCACCTGGGCATGCTCCGCAACAGGCAACCAAACATCCTCCGCTCCTTTGCTGCCCCAAGCAGTGCTCTCAAGGGGTGGCCCGAAAGCTTCAAGATTTCAATTTTTTTTCCTTCCCAGAATATTTTTTTGCAGTGCTGTTGGAAAATGGGGATAGCCACCTCTCCCATCTTATGGCTGCTTACTGGAAAAGATGCTCCTGAAGGGGTTTTTTTAGTTATATGACAAGTAAGAAACATATTTTAAGCTCAACTGAACAAGATCACCCTATCTCCTTCGCTCACACAAAGGCGTAAACCTCGCCTTAAAGCCTAGAAACACGCAGAAGTCCCTTCTAACTGAAAAAAAGCTTTTACTTTAGTCTAAGCCTGTGATTAACCCTCTGAAACAGTGCTTTCCAGGGTCACCACCGTCCCGCCACCACCACCCGTGATGCTGCAGCTCCTGCAAACCCTGCTGTTGATACCGGTCAGAACTGCCGAAGTCCGGGGAATCGGACACGTCAACAACGCAACTTTACAAGATCCTCCTGCAGCGAGGGCTGCTCGACCCCCGCGGTTTAAACTGCGGCTGACCTCCACACTAATGACGGATCGACAAAGCCATCTGCCCCCAGGGCTGGCGAGCCAGCTGCACGCACACCCAAGGTGATGCTGGCTTCAATTACCGCAGCTCCCAGAGCACCGGGGAAATGCGTAACAGCAAACCCCATCTGCCAGGTCTCCAAAATGACATCTATCTCGCTAGGACAACATAAACCACATCACCTCAAATGCAACGGCCAGAGATCCCTACTCAACCCCATCCCCTCTTGGCCTTCAAGAGGGGGGCAAACCTTGCAGCACACCCTGGATGCAAAAAAATGCCAAGAGCAGACCCAGATCGGGATGACGAGTTCCCGACTAGCTCCGCGACTGCAAACCGCAGCAGCAGCAGCATAACAAACCACATCGCCAAGAACAGAAGTTACCAGCTTTGTTGCTCCTCTGCTGATAACCTTCCAATGCGAGAATACAGTTTTAAGAAGTATTTATACTTAATCCCACATACCAAGCCTTGGCTTAAAATTTTTTTTTGCATGAGTATTTCTGAAAAACTGGTATCCATTAATGTAGAAAGAATAAAAATACACTACACAATATGTACCTTCCTACTTAAGGAGCTGACATTAAATTTGGCGAGTGATGAACACACAGCACAGTTCAATACCTGCAGTATTTGGGAAAGATCCACATCCCAGCTGGAACAAAAAAAAATTGATGATATGTGCACAGCAAGATAATTTTAGGATATTGGATATTTGTGAAGGAAAGCCGATGCCGCAAGTTCTGGCTATTACTTATTGCCTCGGCGCAGGTCAGAATTAAAAAAAAAAACCAACAAGTCTCAGTGCTGCAAATATTCACCACGTACAGCAGTGATTTTTGCAAAACACCACTAATTCTTTGAGAAGCAAAGGCTGGTTTTTTGATTCCACAGTAATTGGAGAGAGGGGGTCGATCTGATTCATCTAGGGGTAAAGCATCCACACCAAAAAATTAAGTTTTCATTAGCGCACTTATGGCTGGCTGTTGTGGTAACGTCACATGGGGCGGAGGCTGCAGTACAATTTCAAAAGCCTCTTGCATCCGTTTTCCTGAGCAGGTTCAAGTCCCTTAATAAAGGATTAGATTATAATTTTAATAGCCTGTTCACAGGCTGTGTGGATTGAAGGGATTTATCTTGTCAAGTTAACAGTCATCTTCCTGTCAGCTGCCTTGCCTACAGCAAGAAGGAAGGGGGGGGGGGGGGGGGGGGGGGAGGGAGAAAAAAGCAAAAAGCAACCACCCCAAACCCTGGGGGAGTCTCAGCACTGGCCAGCCCGCATGTTTTTTGAGCAAGGACGTAACTTGGCTCTCCTCCTGAGAGAGAAAATGCAGGGCAATGCTATAGCGCGGCCCTTCCCCGTGCTCCGTTGCACCACGCGAGAAGGGAGGTGGCCGAGAGAAAAATGCAAAGGATCTACGAGGTGTATTCACCCTTTCTCGTCTGCAAACACTGCAAAAAGGAAACGTGGTTATTAATAGCAGCTGCATTTTTAAGTGGCAAAACAGGACCGAGCTTTGCCCCAAACCCGACAGCAGGATGCTCTTTGGGGGAACCATCCCCAGTCCTGTAGCCTAAAAAAAAAATAAAAATAAAAACGTCCGTCCCTGGCCAGTCTGAGAGCCTGCCCTTGCGATTCCCCACCTGCAAAAGGATCTCGGCATGGAGGAGGCTTTTCCTTTCAGCCCTCTCCCATTGAATCCAGGGAATGCAGCGAGCACGGAGCCAATCACAGCAGAAAGGATGGATTAACTAAAGAGCTGGGCTGGGTTGCTAAGAGAGGCACCTTTTCATGGCAGGGAGGCCCGTTTCAACAATGCTGGTACAGAGAAGCCGCGTCCAGCATCCGTGCGGGGCCCTGCACGCACGCAGAAAGAGCCGCCGGAGAAACACACAGCCCGTCGGGAACAAGAAAATACAGCAGCAAAGGAGGTAAAAGCTCTGCAAGCCACAGAGAGACAACCTCCCCCCAAATAAAACCTCCTCTGTCCAGAACAAAAGCGCCACCGATGAAGCTCTTGAAAGCTCTGTTTTTATCTACTGCGCTTCTCGTTATCTTTAATTATTATGTGTCACGGGAAAGCGGCTGCCCACCTGAAAGAGGGAAAACAAGAGACCTGGTAACTATTTCTGGGCTGCGCAACCCCTCCCCTGTCTTTAGAAAGTGCCTTCACCACCACCGCCTCCCCCCTTCTGGCTTTTTACTGCTTTCTTTTTCCACGTACGTGTGGCCGCAGCCGTTACTAATAAACTTGAAATGATTTTTCATGACGGAGGCTTCCAAAGGACTAAGGGGTTTTGTTTCAAATCATTCCCAGATCGGCTGCGGAGAGCCTGAGCAAGAACAGGCATCGGCTGTCTCCGGCGTGTTCCTCCATGCAGCAGGAAGCAGGGGATAAAAGCAGGCTGTGTTGTAACTGGAACAGGGCATCCGCAGCGCTGCAGGAAAAGGGGGGCCAGGACGGGGACGAAGCACACGCTGGCGTCTGAGAAATGCAGTTATTTTAGCAACAGGCATTCCATATTGATGGCTTTCTGTGAATTCCGCCGATTAACCGTATGCTTATGATT
Organism: Aptenodytes forsteri; assembly: GCF_000699145.1. Classification (NCBI taxonomy): domain Eukaryota; kingdom Metazoa; phylum Chordata; class Aves; order Sphenisciformes; family Spheniscidae; genus Aptenodytes; species Aptenodytes forsteri. The sequence goes on from NW_008796063.1 coordinate 8,456,500, forward strand.
AAGGCAGTTTAAAGCACGTTTTAAAAAAAAAACAACAACCCACCGCTGCCCTAAATTTAGGGGTGCTTCCCCCCTCCCCAAATCCTAAAGGCAGCGCTGTGTACTTCATGCATTTCTTTAATGCATTTGAAGTTTTACAGAGTCTTCACTCAACATCTTCTGTTTTATAACGCTAGAAGGAGGGATAATTGCAAACACCTTCTAATGATTAGCCTTCTGCTTTGAACTTTAATGGTGGGCTTTTGGGAGTGTTTTAAACATTTACTGAAAACATCTTAAAACTTTAAAGCCAAAAACGCCGCTATGCAATATTACTGATAGTCCAAAGATGAGTAATAAATTAAAAATAATACATACAAGAGCAGAACCTGGTTTACCAAAACAGTCAGAATGCCCTAGTCAAGTTGCATCACGAGATTTGTACAAACCGGCTAAAATGCACACATCAGCCTCAGGTTTGCTACAGATATTTAGAAATCAGGGAAAAAAACAGCCCCCGAGTCCCAGAGCCTGCTGTTTGCAGGGCCAGTTCTCACCGCTCCTTCCTGCGCTTTGTCTCTGGCAATATTGCATCAGCCCCTCCTGCAGCCAGCAACGTCTCAGTGAGCCGAGCCAAAGCTGGGACAGGCTGCAGAATAGGCACACGAGGACTTTTGGCCAAGCAGCTTTACTGACAAGAGCTCCTGGCCCGCGTTCATATCCTACAGGGGTGCAGGGCACTGATTAGCTGTAGAAGAAATGCAGCGATTAAGTGATTACTGCCTGCCACCCTGGAAGCTGCTGACCGCAGCCCGATTGCAGCTTGTCTCTGAGCCAGCAAATATTGCACCAATACTTTTAAATCAGATTCAAGTCTGATTACAGCAGAGGAATAAGATTCTAACTAACCTTTTATTATGGCAAATTTTGAAGCGTCTGCTTTACTCTCTCAAGATCATTTGAGACAAAGACTAACAGATGCTGCAGCTCCTAGAGGACTGTCTTTAATTTGTTTTTAACCCAAGCTAATGAATAGGTTTACTTATACTTTCGCAAGAATCATTTCGGACTCAGAAAACGTTAAACATTTGGAAAAGAACAAAGGTTCCTCGTTTTAAAGAAACCTGAATTTTGCTGTAAATAATGGGGAGTTAGACCCAAAACAGGTCCTTCACAAAGATATGAAATCATCCAGGTCTGACAGAAAGCTGAAGTCCATGTCCGTGAAACACAAATGGACAAGACCATGGTACTGTGACCACGCCACCGGTCTGCACAAGACCATGGTACTGTGACCATGCCACCGGTCTGCACAAGACCATGGTACTGTGACCATGCCACCGGTCTGCTGCGAAGACTGTTCTAGTTGAGGCTGTATATGAATGCATCAGAAATCAGAACAAAAACCATCCTGTCACCCTCTATAAGCCAAGCTTTGGTGCCACACGTGTGCCCTCCCCATTTTGCAGCAAAGCCTAATCCAGGGAGAGGAGCACCAGCTCCTAAGCGATGGGCTGCTAATTCCACAGGGGACGAGATGACCTGGTCTTGTCTTCTCAGTACTCGCACGCAGGCAGAGCACGGCTGCAAACACGCGCAAGCCCACAACTTCCCATAGGCGCAGCACCAGCCGTCTACTGACTTCAACAGAATAAAAGAAATTGAGTCAAAAGAGGAAAGGGAGGAGCTGAGAAAGGCACAAGAAGATGCCAGTGCAGCACCCGGCAGAGCCGGCATGAGGTAATCCCTTGGACAGACATCGTCCCCGACAAAGGACAAGACACTACTGATACAATGGCCTTTTGTTCTTTCGTATCCCTACGGCAAGATTCAAATTCGCTCCCGCTCTTCACACCTACCACGTTAACTCCTGTTTACGTCCCATACAAGAGCACAGATCACCCAGGTGGGTCTGGGTTAACGCCACTAAGCCCCTTACGAAGGGGGACAATGCGCACAGGTATCTGTCATTTCAGTCTTAGAAGCCAACAATTGAGTTTCACGTTATTCTTTGCACCACAGTGAGGACAGTCACCCAACTTCGCCTCCCCAGCCCACCAGTGCGCCGTCATCCAAAAAAAAAAAAACAAAAAAAAAGCAGCAGGCAGTGCCAGCCCTTTGCTGACGGTGGGAAATTTTTCTTTGCCACAATATTGGTTAATTAGAGAGCTGGAAAGTGCCTGGTGACAGTGTCCTCTTTGTGCTGCTTATTTATTTATTTATTTTAAAGTACAGTACGAGCTTTTTGAGAGGCCTCATGTTTTCTCTGGCTCTGAAGAAATGCCATCACCCAGCACAATCAGCAGCCTGACGGGAACAAAGGACACTAGCGCTGTTGAACCCTGCATCGCATCCTGGTGGAAACTGGGGAGGAGTGGGACAGGAATCCAGGGAGCGCATAACCAGGTGTCGGAAACTCTACAGGGGTGCCCAGAAGGAGGTGTCTGTGTTCAGTTTAACACCTCGCATTGATAGGATAACGCAGGGAATAAAAGCAGGCAAGCAGAGGACTAGGAAGTTTACGCCGGTTGGGACCCCGCTGGGAGATCCCCAGGAGCCCGCAGGTAGAAGGGAGAGATTTAGAGTGTCTTTTCCTTTGCTCCGTGCAGGCGCAGGATTGTGCACATCCCCTGCAGAAAGAGGGGCTGGTAGCAGCCTCTGGCAAGCTGCAGCAGCCCGAGACAAAGAGGTGTTGGGACAAACAAAGCTCAGGCAAGCCCTGGGAAGGCAGATCCACGTTCACATTGCTCTACTGCTTTGCTGAAATCAGGGAATTCAACTCCTGCTCCTACCTACAAGCCTTCTGGATTTCTGGTATCAAAGACCTCTATTTACAGAGATGCTGCACTAAGTTTGCCCACGCTTGTCACAGCTACAAGCTGTATTAAGTTACTACAGCTTCCCTTACAGCTCAGTCCATGCCTCAGTTCTCCCTTTGCAGCTGTTGATAACCGCCGTGAGAACGGACCCCACTGTAACTTTGGACCGTTGGCTTGCAGGCAGTTTTCTCTATCTCTGCGAAGGGACTCGCAGAGCGAGCAGATGATCCGGGCACCAAAGAGACGTGACTCCCCTTGCCTCCAGACGCAAAGCTGTACCAAACTGCAACTCAGCTGCAAAACTAGGAACGAGTCCCAGTAATCCCAGTGCTGGCTGCTGCGCCTGGTGCCAGCACATGTTCCCCACCAGCTCCTTCCACAAGCCCCACTCCCCAGAACAACGCTCAGAGCACTTCCAACCAAAGCCCTCGTCTAACAGGAGCTGTTTTTCCCTAAAGCAACACCAGTTCCTTCCAAGTTGCGGTCAGATGTGACTCTGTGCTGATGTAGGCTTCCAGTGTGTTTTTTAGCTGCCTTGGGAAAGGAAAAAAGCTGTGCTGTCTAAAACCAGCCGTTTTCCTCTGGTGGAAGGCATGTATTTCAACGCGCTGGCATGGAACGGTAATTGAAATACATCAGGGTGTGAATCATTCACAAGAGTCCTTCGTTACTTACTGTGGGATCTGTCCAGAGAGAGCACTTTGCACAGTCCTGGCAGGGAGCCCCGGGCGACCGGGGGTGTTGGCAGAAGTGGTCGTACCCGTTAATGGCAGCCCGGCAGAGGTAGCACATCTGAGCACCGCAACGGCAGGACATGCGGTTGCAACCCTCCGATTTAATTAGGCCAGTCCCACACTTGTGGCATTTTCTAATTCGGGCGGCTGTCATTTTCTCCTCTCTGCAACGCAAGAGGAGGGAGAAGAATTAGAGAAGGGGTGTTTGCAGTCACCAGCCTGCGGCAAAATTACTGTTACGCTATCCCAGCAATGCTTTAAACCCCCCTTTCCCCAGCGCACCTCACCCCCTCCTCTTTCCTCCTACGCCATCCCCACGGTCCACCGCTGTTCCAAGGAGGTCTGGGCTCAGCTCCACTTGGAGCCAACCCATGACAACTCAAGAACAAATTAAGTGAAAGAAAGTCAATCACTGGCTGCATGCTGCAGACCCAATCCTGGTTTCCATGCAAGCCAGAACGCCGCAGCAGCAGTCTCGGGCTTGGGAGGAATTTAAGCCGTCAGTTGAAGGGCCAAAGGGCACGTGGGTGCTTGACTTGGCTGCGGAGAAATACAGCCCGGGGAGATAAAGTTCAGGAAAAGAAAACCCTTGGCTGTCATCTGCTAGCTAGTTTTATGTTTGCCTGTTGCTCTGGCTACAAAGTTGCCACGACCATAGATATTTTTTTTTAACCCTGGCTGCTACGCTCCAGATTTATTTGGTTTTTGTTAAAGTTAAATCAGTAACTGAAAAATAATCACATCTTTCTCCACAGAGACTGGGCTTTCCCCCTTTCTCTTAAGATTCCCTACATACATTTTCCAGAGGTTATTGCTTTAGGTTCAAGAGACGGGTTTTACTCTAACGGAGCACAAATGGGAATGCAGGACAAAGCACAGCCCCTGTCCCCAAGAGACACCCTGGCAGTGACACGCGCTCCAGTGCAAAGGCTCAGCTCGTGGCGATACTATTTTGGCAGAGAAATGGAGGAAAGCCTCGGTCATTTAATTAAAAGACTTAAGAATATAAGTTGTCATCCTAAGGGCCAATTTTCTGACCGCTGGAGATCACTTTACAATTTAATTCACAACCTAGAAGTGAAATCTGATGACAGAAGAGTAAAGAGACTGTGTTTTCATTGAGGGAAGCACAGTTCTCTGGCTGTGCTGACCTGACAGTGGGGAATGATGTTCCTTAGCCAGGCATCTCCACCCAGCTCCTTTAGTGGACCTGCAAAGCCAACATGTGTTTGGGAGATGACAGGGAGGTATTTTTGAGGAGGATCACAGCAGCAAACCAGGCTACAGCACAGCCCCACAAACCGCTCCGTCAGCACAACCGCAGGAGCAGGGAATGGCGAGGTGGGAACTTGAGCTGTCTTGCAGCTACCCAAAGCTCCCATGCAGTTCCACCTGGTACGACCTGCACCCAGGCATCTGGAGATACGCCAAGAATAGAGAGGGGGGGGGAAAAAAAAAAACAA